>NC_133530.1:82807560-83107560 GCF_048544455.1 Silene latifolia
TTTTGATTTGATTTTTCATTTTTACCCCTTAAATTTATACTATTAAATAATTATCATATTCTTTTACGTCATTTCATTAAAATCAGTTAGTTTGTCAAACATTTTTTTATATAATCAGTTACCTTATCAGTTCCTAATTTTCAGCTATCTAATCAGTTACCTTTTTCAGGTTTTAGTTAGATTTTCAGTTTGCAGCTACCTTTTCAGATTTTACCTACCTTTTCAGCTAATTTTACCAAACAGAGCCTTAGGGCATCAACAATAGAGGTTTGTCAACAAAGGTTTGTGTACTTTTTAGAGGTTTGTTGACAAATCTCTCTATTGTTGAGAATGGGGGTTGAGGTTCATACATGAGAATGGTTACATATTTGTATACAGGTTTGTAAGATGACATGGCACATAGTGGTCCCTAAAAGTTAGTGTATTTTGTTCTCTAATGGTTACTTTGCTCAAATCACAATAGTTTTATTTTATTTTTTAACCCATAATTTTTTATGTGGGTCCTATAATATGAATCTTGAAAAGGTTTGTCTATTATTATGTCTGAGTTTGTTATTGAAGAGGTTTGTTAATTTGGTGATGTGTCATATGACAAACCTCTTCAGAGGTTCATCTATTGTGGATGCCCTTAGAGTGTTTGGCAACTACCTTATTTGGTTAGAAAAGATACTTGAAATGAAATGCTACCTCATGTAGCATTTGAGAAATAAGCACCTGATTCTTTTTTGCTACCTTTTTTACCCTGAATTTTCAAGGATCTCAAATAAAATAAAAATAAAAAACCTCATTCAATAGTCGTACAAAATAACACACAACCATCTAACGGAATTTTGTTTCGATAAAGTAAATTTTTCGATGATATATTGTTTAAGGTTTTTTTTTCATTTACCTGATCGTAATATACATTTATTATTATTCTCGTTCTATTTGAACCATGTTGGAGACTTATGCAAATATATTGAAAAAATTACTGATGGGGCATATTCTGCACCACTGACCAAGTCAACATATTGAGCAAGGTCAAAGATATCCACAGCAAGTCAACGACTTAGACAGCCTAGCCGATGCAGCCCATCGGCCTGTCAGCCTGGGTCTCGGCATGGCAACCTTTGCCCATGGGCACATATCCGCGTACTCATATCCAAGACCCCTCGGCGGTGAGGCAACGGGGCCCGCCGGCTCGACATAGGTCCCTCGGCCGAGGGGTAGATCAGTCTTTCCACCTGCTAGCCACTTGGCCACTTGGCCACTACGTGACAAAAGGTGAAAGTCTATAAATACTCCTCAACCTTCATTGAGGAAAGGATCCACAACTTAACCTAAGAAACACTATTCATCTGGTATTATCTTCCTTATCTCTCTACAATATACATTCAGCCAAGTAACAACTTATCCCTTAAGTTTACTAACTTGAGCGTCGGAGTGAGTACGCTTGGCACAAAGCCAAGCCCTCAGTTCGTTCATTGTTGCAGGAGAGGCCGAGAGGAACAATTAAGGAAAGAAGAATTCAACCAAAGACGACATTCTACAAGCTACGAGTGGTAACGAATATCTGCTCTGGAATTACACCCGGAACAATTGGCGCCGTCTGTGGGGACTTCGCTACTAGAAGCTAGTCACATTCATTCCCAAAAAAAAAAAAAAAAACACAAAAACCCACCCAAAAAGCTAAGAAGATGTCGAAACAACAAGACGCAGTCGTGACCGACGAAACCGCGTTCTACCAAGATGATACCTTCAACAATTCTGGAGTCGTGCAGCCCTCCACCGGCGGAGTAATCCAACCGGAGTTCGGGATGCCAATAATACCAGACACGCCGCCCGCTGACCAACCAGTCACCATCATGGGACATGTGGTTGACGTAGCAAAACTGAAAATGCTCCTGGACTTAATTAGTAATACGCCTGCTCACACTGTCACGCCGACAAGAGCGGCGGAAACCGTCCAGGAGACCAGGGCCCGAAATGTGACTCCGAGAAATTTGAACGGAGCACTAGGAGAAGCTGACCCAGTCAAGTCGCCGGGGGAGCCCAAAGTGGGCGTGGTAGACCTAAGTCCTTCCCGTACTCATGGGAGGACAGCGTCCCCGCAGCACGAACGAGGCTTACCCCAAAGGAGCCAGAGGAGTCCGACTCAGCAGAGTTGGAGGAGAAGTCCGAGTCGAAGAAGGAGCCCTTCCCGCTACGAGGGGAGGAGCCGGATTAGGAATGCGAGGAGCCGATCACCGCGTGTCGTTCGACACGTGGTCAGACAGCCCCTCAGCGCCTACGTCCTAGAAGTCCAGGTGCCAACTAAGCTCAAGTTGCCACCCATATCATACAAAGGAGATAGTGATCCAGCCGACCACGCTGAGGCTTTCGAGTCTTACATGTCGGTATGGGAGCGGCCCGAGAGTCTGCAGTGCCGAGTTTTCCCAACAACTTTGCATGGGATGGCTCAAAGTTGGTACAAAGGGCTTCCCGACGGCTCGGTATACTATTACGCCGACCTAAGGGACGCCTTCTTAGCCCAATACTCTTGCAATAAGAGGAGGGCCGTGGAGACGTCGGACCTCCTAACTATCAAACAGGAGGGGGGCGAGTCTCTACGAAGCTATGTGAAGAGGTTCGACGGAAAGGTCCAGCAGATTCGAGAAATTAATCCCGAATTGGGCGGCTTTCACGGCGATGAAAGGCCTCCCAAGGGGAGACTTAAAAAATGAGCTCATCAAGTGCGAAGGCCTGGGGTTGGATACCGCCGGGAAGATGGGCCGACCAAGCCATCAAGGTAGAAGACTATCACAAGACCTGGTAGGCCCCGGCGAGGCCGAGCACTCGAAAAGAAGAGCGCCGGAGGACAACCCGGATGAAAGACGCCGTGACAACAACGGGTCACGGTCCGATGAAAGACGCCGTGAGAATAATAGGTCACGGTCGGACAAGTCTGCCAGGAAACAGAACTCGGTGGATGCCGGGGGGAGCTCGGGAACGTACTACAAAAAACGGTACGATGATCACACCCCCCTAGTCGTATCGGCCGCCGAGGTCTTCGCGTTGAGCAAGAACGAGGGCCAGAAGTGGGAAAGACCCCCTAGGCCGAGGAGTGACGGTGACACGAGCCGATCGTGAGTACCACGGCCACACCGGACACTTAACCAACGATTGCGCCGACATCCAAGAATGCCATTGAAGAACTGATCCGGAAGGGGAGCCTCGGCAAATATGTCGCCGGAGGCCAAAACCGGATGCGGCGGGTCAAATAGCAAGTCCGTCTTTGAACGGATAGGAGTAATCCATGTTGTCATCAGGGGCAACGGGAACGATGGGTCCGCTCATGGGCACAAACGGCACCTGAATGAACCATATCAGGCCATCAACTTTGTGCCCAACACAGCCACCCCCGCTCCCAACATCCCCGATATGACCATCGGGCAGGAGGACTACGAGGGAGTCATCGCTCTTCACAGCGACCCACTTACAGTCCACCTGGACATAGCCAACCACTTGGTGAAGAGGTGCCTGATTGACACAGGCGCCTACACGAACGTTATGTACAGAGAATGCTTTCTCAGCCTCGGTCTGAGGGTTGAAGATTTGAGCCCCTGCACCAACCCGTTGTACGGCTTTTCGGGGCCGGTGCGTACCCCAGGGTCGGTCAGTTGCCGGTGAGGTTCGGCGGGGGAGGTGCAACCAAGAATGTTATGTCGGAATTCGTAGTCATCGACGGCACGTCTGCCTACAACGTTCTCATAGGTCGGGTCACTTTGAGCGAAATCGACGCTGTGATATCCATCCGGGCCCTGACATTGATATACATCTCGGACCGGGGGGAAGCGCATAAACTCGTCTCGAAGAACGAGAAGGATCCCGGCGTATGGGAGGTACACACTAACGGCCCTTCCACGACGGATAGCTCGAAAGCCAGCATCGTTATTTTTAGCCCGAACGGAGACGTGTTTGAGCACGCCTTGAAGCTTACCTCCTTGGCCTCAAACAACGAATCCGAGTACGAGGCAGTGATAACCGGAGTCAAGCTAGCGAACCGCCGGGCGAGCATGTCGTGGTGAAAACAGATTCGCTCTTATTGACCAACCAGATCAAAGGAGAGTACGAGGCTCGGGACTATAGGACGACAAGGTATCTAGAGAGGGTGAGAGCCGGCGCTTCCAAATTAAAATCCTTCCAGATACAAAGACACTCCCGTGTCCGAGAGCGGCCAAGAACCATCGGCATGGTTGAAGGAGCAGAGACAGAGGAGGTGGAGATTGATCCAGGCCGCACCGTAACCGTCGGTGTCAACCTGGAACCAAAATTCAGGGCCGAACTCCTGGACCTGCTAAGGAAAAATAAGGACGTCTTCGCTTATTCGGCGGCCGAGATGCCAGGCGTGAGCCGGGAAGTAATTATTCACAAACTAAACGTACTCCCCACCGCTCGCCCTGTCAAGCAGAGGATGAGGAACTCCTCAGTCGAGAAAGATGAGGCCATCAAGGCCGAGGTAGATAAACTGCTTACGGCGGGCTTTATTACGCCTTGCACTTATCCTGAGTGGTTAGCCAATGTTGTGATGGTGAGGAAATCATCGGGGGCATAGAGAATGTGCGTAGACTTTACCAACCTTAATAAAGCATGCCCCAAAGATTGTTACCCTTTGCCTCGGATAGATAGCTTAATCGACGCCACGGCGAGCTACACCATCTTGAGCCCGCTAGACGCCTTCTCGGGTACCACCAGTATTCATGGTGAGGAAGACATGCCTAAATGCGCATTCATCACCGCTAACGGCACATACATGTACAAAATGATGCCATTTGGTTTGAAAACGCCGCGCAACGTATCAAGGTGGTGGACAAGGTGTTCCAAAATCAAAAAGGGCGAAACATTGAGGCCTACGTCGACGATGCTATTGTGAAAATCAAGTCCGACAGCGAGCACCTGGCCGATTTACACGAAACATTTTGTTCACTAAGGAAATACAAGATGAAGCTCAACCCAATGAAATGCAACTTCGGTGTCCGGGCAGGTAAATTCCTCGGTGTACTTGTCGGTGCAGGCATCGATGCAAATCCGGACAAAATCCAAGCAATCCTAGACTGCCGGAACCAAGGAATCGAAAAGAGGTTATGATCTTGGCCGGGAGAATGGCGGCTCTCGCCCGTTTCATCTCTCGGTCGGCCGACAAGAGCACCCCATTCTTCAAAGTGTTGAAAGGGAATAAAGACTTGGTGGGGGAGGAACGAGCACGGCTTTCAAGCAACCGAAAGCTCATCTTCGGACTCTCCCAACTCTGTCCCGTGCCGATCTTTGGGGAGATGCTATACCTATACATAGCGATTACCTCGGCCACGGTTAGTGCCGTGATCATCGGGAAGAAGACAAACAAAGCAACACCCAATCTACTTTGTCGACCATACTGTTGTTGCCCGCCGAGAAATTACCCACTAATTGAAAAAGCAGCCTTCGTCGTCGTCGTTGCCACGAGGAAGTTAAAACCCTACTTCGACGCACACCCCGTGACGGTCCTAACCGATCAGCCATTGGAGAAAGCTTTGGAAAAGTTCGAACAATCCGGCAGGCTCATCAAATGGGCAGTGGAACTCTCTGGTTTCGGCATTCAGTACAAACCAAGGCCTTCGATAAAGGGGCAAGCACTTGCAGATTTCCTGGCCGAATGCACATATCAAGAAGAGCCAAACCCAGGCATATGGGAGGTTTACACCGACGGCTCCTCCACGACGAACAGCTCAGGAGCCGGCATCCTTATCATCAGCCCAAACGGGGACGAGTTTGAGTACGCCTTGAAATTCACCTTCTCGGCCTCGAACAACGAATCCGAATACGAGGCGGTGATAACCGGAGTCGAGCTAGCTAGGGCTGCCGGAGCAGAACACATTGTGTTGAAGACAGACTCACTGTTGGTTACTAACCAAATCAGAGGAGAGTTTGAGGCTCGGGACGACGGAATGGTAAGGTACCTAGAGAGGGTAAAGGCCGACATAGCGAAATTGAAATCTTTCCAAATCCAATGCGTTCCCAGATCCGAGAACAACCGGGCCGACGCTCTCTCCAAACTTGCCAGCTCAACCATCAAGAATGTCGGTGACCAACCGTCTTTGGTAGATATCGAGAATGCGAAGAGCATCACCGAGACCGTCGGCATGGTGGGCAACATAGAGACCGAGACAACGTGGATGACTCCGATAATGAAATACAAACTTACAGGTGAATTGCCGGAGGACCGCAATCCCTCGGCCAAAATAAAAAGGATCGCCGCCAGGTACTTGGTGTTCGAAGGGGAACTGCGTATACGGAAGATCCATAATAAGACCACCCTTGAAGTGTGTCGGTCCGGTAAACGCGCAGAATCGCGATCTTGTGAGAGATTCACGAAGGCATCTGTGGACACCACATGGGGTAAGAACACTAGCCCACAAAGCTCTACGAGCCGGCTACTTCTGGCCCACCATGCTTCAAGATTCCAGAACAAAGACCAAGAAGTGCACGAACTGTCAGATGCATGCCCCGGTGATACACGCACCCTCCAGGGACCTACAACCGGTGCTTAGTCCCCTTCCTTTCGCACAGTGGGGGATGGACATGCTAGGGCCGTTCCCAACGGCCTCCGGAGGAAGGAAGTTCTTAATCGTCGCCGTTGATTACTTCACCAAATGGGTTGAAGTCAGTAGCGATCCCGAGCGAAGACCACGGCGGCCGTCGAAAAGGTAATCTGGGAAAATGTTATAACTCGCTTCGGGTTACCCCAAGTTATGGTATTTGACCACGGCCGAGAGTTTTGGAGCGACCTGATAATGAACTGGTTAGAAGAGCTTGGCATCAAGTTTGCGTACTCCTCCGTCTGCCATCCACAGAGCAACGGGTAGGCGGAGGCAGCCAACAAAACAATCCTCAACGGTTTGAAAAAGACAGTCGAAGACCTTAAGGGAAGGTGGGCCGATGAACTACCCGGCGTCCTGTGGTCCCTTCGAACCACGGAGAAAGAAGCAACGGGGTACACCCCCTTCCACCTAGTCTACGGTTCCGAAGCAGTTCTACCAATTGAAGCAACGGTGCCAACATTCAGAACGGCTACCTTTAACCCGATTGAAAACGAGGAAGGCACCCGAAAGCCTCCCTAGACCTGGTCGAAGAAAGCCGAGATACAGCACGCCTCAACTTGGCCGTATATCAAAACCGGATGAAAAGAGCTTACAACCGAAGAGTCCACAAAAGGGACTTAAAAGTGGGAGACCTAGTCCTAAGGAAGTCGGCTGCCACCAACAAAGGAAATATTCATGGTAAACTGACGGCCAACTGGGAGGGTCCCTACAAAGTGGTCGAAGAGATGAGGCCGGGTACATACCGGCTGACAGACATGGGAGGTGTGCCTTTGATGAGCCATTGGAACATCGATAACTTAAGAAAATACTTTGTATAGCGGTGGAGGTGTCCAAACCCATTGTGGACACCCCAACGCACGATCATAACAAACAAATGAATCACCCAAGTTTTCCATCAAAGTGTTTGTCCCCTCCACAAATTGCCACCAGGCGGGCACTCAAAGAGAAGAATTGCTATCGAGCCATAATCCCGATTACCTCGGCCTTAGCCGAGAGCGACGGGGATACAATGACCGATACGCTAGAAGAATTGCTATCGAGCCATAACCCCGATTACCTCGGCCTTAGCCGAGAGCGACGGGGATACAATGACCGATACGCTAGAAGAATTGCTATCGAGCCATAACCCCGATTACCTCGGCCTTAGCCGAGAGCGACGGGGATACAATGACCGATACGCTAGAAGAATTGCTATCGAGCCATAACCCCGATTACCTCGGCCTTAGCCGAGAGCGACGGGGATACAATGACCGATACGCTAGAAGAATTGCTATCGAGCCATAACCCCGATTACCTCGGCCTTAGCCGAGAGCGACTGGGACACAATGACCGATACGCTAGAAGAATTGCTATCGAGCCATAACCCCGATTACCTCGGCCTTAGCCGAGAGCGACGGGGATACAATGACCGATACGCTAGAAGAATTGCTATCGAGCCATAACCCCGATTACCTCGGCCTTAGCCGAGAGCGACGGGGACACAATGACCGATACGCTAGAAGAATTGCTATCGAGCCATAACCCCGATTACCTCGGCCTTAGCCGAGAGCGACGGGGACACAATGACCGATACGCTAGAAGAATTGCTATCGAGCCATAACCCCGATTACCTCGGCCTTAGCCGAGAGCGACGGGGATACAATGACCGATACGCTAGAAGAATTGCTATCGAGCCATAACCCCGATTACCTCGGCCTTAGCCGAGAGCGACGGGGATACAATGACCGATACGCTAGAAGAAATGCTAAAGACGTTACGCAGTTGAGATATGCATTCTAACTGACTCGGCCATGCCGACGGTAAAAACGAAGGCACTCAATTAATAACGCAAGAAGATAAGTAAAGGTTCGTGATCAAAGTCCCGGCCAAGCCGAGGACCCAAGAGATAAAACTTTATTGAAAATGATTGCAAGGAGGGTACAGACGACGGCCGTCCCCTTAAGGATAGCCTAAACTCTACCTACCAAAGCTTTACAAAAAGCTAGGAAACAAAAAAACAAAAGGTTACAGACTTGGGATTTGAAGCGCCAAAAGATGGCAGGGAGAGAAGGCTCAATAATTGGCCCCCGAACAGCTAAAGCTATCCGAGACGCCGGGTGAGTCTGGTGACGACCGCCCGTCTCCCTATGCCTGTTCTTTGCCCTCCATCGAGCGCAAGCATCTTCGGCGGCCGGTTCAGAAGAGGGCTCGACATTTTCAAGTGCCTTTAGCCTGTCATCCTCTTTCACCTTTGCATCATAGGCCGCCTTGGCCTCAGCTATCTGAGCCGCCTTCGCCGCCTCCGCCTTCTCTGTAGCCGCTGCCTCCGCAGCATCAGCCATCTCGTCCGAAGCTGGTCCAATTTATCCCCAGGGAAAGAGCCCTCGGGGACGAGTCTTTTTATTGCCTCCCTGGTCGCCTCCTCGGCCTGGTCCCGGAATTGGGCGCACATTTTAGGGAGAAGATCATCTTGAAGCATTTCAATATCCTTCTCCTTTTGAGCAAGGGCAGCCTGCGCGTCCCTGAGCGCCTCCGCCTGGTTGTGGAATGAGATCCTTCCACTTTTCCCCCTTGGCAACCACGGCGTCATAAGCACCCTTGTACTGTCCCGCTCCTCCATCATCTTGGCGGTGGCGGCATCGCTTCCTCAACTTTGGCCCTCTCGGCCCCTAGCGACTTCTCGATTTCCTCCACGCGCTTCTTGGCGGAAAGAGATCCGATTTAGCCTTCCCGGCTTCCCCCTTTGCGGAAGAGAGATCAAGTTTAAGCTTTGCGATTAGTGGCGCACTTGGCCCATGGTCTTCTCCTGCTCCAAGATGTAGGAGCCGGCTTGTTGGGTCCACTTGGCCATCCTCTTATATAATTTCACACCCTCCGCCACAAGCTCGGAGGGAGGAATCTTCGAGCCGAGGAGTCAACGATGACATTTCGTCACCCGCCTTCTCAATAGCCTTCTCAGTGCTTCCCTAATTGTCGTTCGGTGAGAACGGCGGCTGCCGAAGGGGATCTACAAAAATTTTACACAGAGCATCCATGTCACCATGCATTGACACATCGAAAGCCGGTCATCCGGGATGTCCAACGAACCGACTAAATCCGAACCACAAGTTAGATCCGTACCGTCGGACCCTCTTCGTTCGAGGGCCGACGAGTCGATCTTCTCCCGCAACGATGGAAGCAGACGGAGGCTCTTTTCTCTTCTTCGGAGGAGAAAGGGCCTTAGCAACGGTCACCGCCCCATCGGTGATTTCGATGACCTCCACAGCTCCTGAACCACTGGGGTCGAAGAGGGAGTCGCGCACGCGCGCGCCGCCAACCTCGGACGCTGCCTTCTTTGTTCTCTTTGGCACGCCCCGAGAACCCTTGCCTGGGCCGCCGCCGGATCCGGTGACTTCACTTGTTTATCCATGAGTTCGTTGGGAGACGGTCTACGATCACGCAAGTCGGCCGTAGGATCTTTGTTTAATGACCTTCCTGTCCTTGTCAAGCCCTAACCTCTGCAAGGTCCTCTCAGACAGATCCTGGCCAAACCGGTCTGCATGAAATCAAACAAAGGTTACATAAAAAAAAAAGTAAAACAAAGCTCTGAAACAAGAGCATAACAGGCAAAGATGGGCCTCACACCGACCCCACTCACCCTGGCTGAGGGCCGGTATGAGGCCGACGTGGCAGAGCAGCTCATCCTGAAGATTAATCTGAGTCGGGGGCAGCCATCCCTTCTCAGCATCAAACAGCTGCATCGCCCGCTTCTCATCCTCAGTAAGAGGGACCATCGAAGCGTCCATTTTAACTTTACCCCGGGAGGTACACTCCTCATACTTTTCCCGGTTCTCACACCGCAAGTAAACATGGCTCTGGAAAGACCGAGGCAGGGGGTAGTCCTCCGGCACTTGAACATACACCCATCGCCGTTGCCAGTCTTTGCAAGAAGTAAGTTTGGACACGGAGACGAAGCCTGGCTCCGCCTGCACGCTATACCAACCCACTTTACCAGCGATTGACGGTCGTAGATGATGAAGGCGGCGGAATAAGTTGACTGTCGGGATCTCCCCCCTAAAAAGACAGAGCCACACAAAGCCAACTATCGTCCTCATGGCCAGCGGATGTAGTTGGGCCACAGCGACGTTCATAGTTTTGATGATGGCCATGACGTATTTATTCAGAGGAAACCGCAGCCCATACTCCAGATGCCTTATGTACACGCCGGTGTGACCCGGTGGAGGGCAACAGACCGCCTGACCCTTCTTAGGGATAACGATCTTGTACCCCTCACCGAAGGAGAAATGGCCTCCGAAAAATGTCTCGCCGGAACAACTGGCGAACTTATGGGACCAAGCACGGTCAAGACCAGTCGTGCAGGGCTCGCCATGATCCGGGATAGACAGCCTCCCAACATCAGAAGGAGTCCTCTCATCCTCATCAGCATCGTCATCCTCATCCTCCCGTTCCTCCAAAATTGGTGGATCGACTACGGGAGAAAGAGACCTAGGGCCCCCAAACCTTATCGGGATGGCGTCTAGTATCCCCTCCCCATCAAGACGCGACGGGGAACCCTCCGGCGCAGAAGTGCTAGTTCCGGCGTCAGCAGAAGACATAATAGCAATAATTATTTAACAAAATAAAAAGTGAAGAAATTTGTTTGTTTACCTTGAAGAAAAACACTCGCCGGAGTAACAACTCTGATAATTAGAAGACAAGGAAGCCCTTGAAAGTTTAGAGAGAAGAAAAATTTTGGAGAATGAAATTGGTGGCCAATTTCACGGAATAACTGCCCTATTTATAGGGAAAAGCCCATAAAGAAGGACCAATCGTCGAAACGACCCATGAAGCGTCAACCAATCAGCGTGCAGACACGTGTCGGACATGCAACCACGGGATGTCAATCGTTGCAACAGTTGAGCGTCAATCAATGCAACAGTGACCAAGAGTCTTCAACACGCCCATTCATATCTCTCCGCCTATTCACCTTCCTCAACAAATTCCCAAGCATCTGTTCTCCGCCGGCCACATGATCAACCAAGCTAAGTAGCGCCGGCCGGGGGCAATCAAAAACAACCGGCCCTCTCAACCCTGGTCTCGGCAAGCGTCACTTTCTTTTCCACATCGAATGCCCTTTACACATCCATGTGGAGGGGGGATATGGTACGGCCTAAGAAAGACCAGGCCGAGGTAAAAGAAGCCGCCGCAGAAGAAGCCGATGCAGAAAATTTTTTACAAATTACTTACGCAGAATATACGCTCAAACGTACATCGGAGCCCATACCACGGCATAGACTACGGCGGGGCAAATTGATGGGGCATATTCTCGCACCACGACCAAGTCAACATATTGAGCAAGGTCAAAGATATCCACAAAGAAGTCAACGACTTAGACAAACTAGCCGATGCGACCCATCGGCTGTCGGCTGGTCTCTCGGCATGACAACTGCCCGGTACATACATATCCGCGTACTCATATCCAAGACCCCTCGGCGGTGAGGCAACAGGGGGCCCGCCGGCCGACATAGGTCCCTCGGCCGGGGTAGATCGTCTTTCCACCTGCTAGCCACTTGGCCACTTGGCCACTACGTGACAAAAGGTGAAAGTCTATCAATACTCCTCAACCTTCATTGAGGAAAGGATCCACAACTTAACCTAAGAAACACTATTCATCTGGTATTATCTTCCTTATCTCTCTACAATATACATTCAACCAAGTAACAACTTATCCCTTAAGTTTACTAACTTGAGCGTCGGAGTGAGTACGCTTGGCACAAAGCCAAGCCCTCAGTTCGTTCATTGTTGCAGGAGAGGCCGAGAGGAACAATTAAGGAAAGAAGAATTCAACCAAAGACGACATTCTACAAGCTACGAGTGGTAACGAATATCTGCTCTGGAATTACACCCGGAACAATTACATTATGACATTATTACTAACGCCAACGACAATAAAACAAGAATAATAGTAAAAACGTAAATGATATCAATAATAAATCATGTCCTTTTACGTCATTTGGCCAAATATCAGCTACTTTTTCAGCTAGTTTTCAAACAATTTTAATAAAAATCAGCTACCTTATCAGCTCTTAATTTTCAGCTACCATTTTAGATTTCAGCTACCTTTTCAGGTTTCAGGTAGCTTTTCAGATTTCAGCTACCTTTCAGGTTTCGGGTAGCTTTTCAGATTTCAGCTACCTTTCAGTTAATTTTGCCAGAGCCATAGTACAATCTACATTGGTGAGAAGAGATAGTCTCAATCTTTTTCATGAAGAACAAATTAATGTGCAAATCGCCTTTGACTACTAATAAGAGAATAAAATTTTTAATTATTTTTCCGTCTAAGAAGAATAATTCTTAGATAGGCCTATTTATTTAGATACTATCACTAGGAATAAGAATGAACTTATTAACAACTCACTATATTTGACTTCACATGTGTTGTTCTTAATAATTAAGTATAAGTTAGATTATAGTTTACAAAAAATAACTTAAGTTAAATGTCTTTTAATGGTGGTAAACTTTCTTTTCTACCTTTTACTAATATTATACGAGTATTTAATACTCCCTCCTATCCACTCTTTTCTTCCCTATTTCCTAAAACGGATTATTCAGGTTTTCTTCCCCTTTCCTTTTTAAGAAAGTTTTTATTAATATTATACTCTTACCTCTTTTCACTCATCAAATCCCACTATATACTTTATTAATATTTAATTCTAATTATTCCTACCTCTCTCCAATAACCAAACCTCACCCATCTCCTTTATTAATATTTAATCATAATTATCCATACCTCTCTCCAATTACCAAACCACACTCATATCTTTATCAATATTATACTCCCCACCCTTAATCTCCGTGCCCACTTCAAAGGGGAAAAAAAGGATGGATGGGAGGGAGTACATTATAACAATAAATTTAATTTAATGTTCAGTTAATTTATACAAATAATTTTATTAAGAGTGACTCTTTATAAATCAAATCTAAAAAATACCGTGCTGTAGCATGAGGTCTATACTAATTATATATTAAAGGCCAAAAATATACTTCGTAACATTTTGCACATTCTCTAATATATCATCGAAAAATTCACGTGGTACCCCTGGACATTGCCACTTTTCACATGGTATCCAATGTTTTAAGTTTGTGTACATTGTACCCTTCACATTTCATTTTCATGCACAATATGTCTTTTTTGTCGCTATAACATTTTTTAATTGAGCATAACTCCTACATAGAAATTCGGTATCGGCAACTTTTTTGTTCTAAGATGATTATCTTGTCATAATCTACGGTTTGAAATAAAAAAAAATTGTCGACCGACATTTTCTAGGGTTTTTCTCCCGAGATTCTTTAATCGACCATAATTTCAATCTTAAATTTTCGAAAGACCGTTTTTCATTTTATAAAATTATAAATCTCGAAGAGATGATCAGTTTAAAAAAAAATTGGTCGACTTCGATTTCTGATCTACTATTTATATTCAATTGAAATTTGTAAGAATGATAAAAAAGGGTATGTGTTAATTGAAAAACAAAGTTTAAGGATACCATGTACACAAACTTAAAAAGTTGAATACCACGTGCAAATTGGCAAAATTTAGGGGTATTATGTAAATTTTTCGATATATCATTGATCAATTATACAAACTTTCACGAATGGTCTATATGGGTACATCATTAATTGAATGTAAATGAAAATTTGACACTACCTGAAATACCATAAGTTAATTTTTTTTTTTTTTTTGTCAGAGTGAAAAGGCCAGCTTATGCTATACCATAAGTTAATATACTTTGGAAAGTGAATGAAAATTATAAGAGAGTTCATTATTTGCGAAACAAAATTATATTTTTTTCTCTCTAGTATTATGTTTTTTATAATCTATTTGTCAAGAAATATTCGGCATTACTTTTACTAATTATTTATTTTTATATAGTTTAGATCTCGTCCAATGAATGTGCGGTATTTATAAAGTTTTTATTTTCGTATTACTTAATCATGCTAAATTAACACTTCATTAATTTTTCATATTTCACGTCATTCCATTTTGATATGAGAAAAATTGAACTGTAAAATTATTTAAGAAAACTGAGTAAATTTGAACTGTAAAATAATAGTGATATTTATAAGTTCTCTCAATTTTTTTGTTAAAGTAATTAAAACGATTTATAATTTTGTTTATAAATATTATGAATAGTATGCATCAATTCACTCTCAAATAATAACATCAATAAAATATTTAATAGTTTATAGTTTTATATTATTTATACTTTAATTAAAATATTATAGTTTAGTGTATATAATTTGATAAAAATATTTATATAATAAAATACATTATACTCCGTAATTATTAATTTTGTTATTTAGTGAATACAATTAAATTATCAATGGCTTCCTTATTTAAAAAGATGTTTTTGGAAGGAAAACTTGTGAGTTCACCTATTCTTTTAATAGATAGGGGATTTTAAGACAAATAGTGTTAAAACAAATCGAAAATCATATAGCAGGGTAAAATTAGGGAAACACAAATTCTTATTCATAAGCAAGACTAATCTTACGAAAATGCTTTTTAATTATCATCAATAAACATACTCTACCTGTTTACTCGAATTTCATATATTTAATTAAAATGTTGTTCATATACACTACTCTATCTAAATGTATGGAATTAAAGTGAAGCACAAATTCTTATTTCGACATTTTACACTTTTGGTCTTATTTGTCAGACGGATAAAATGTTGTCATTTTTTAAGAAAATGTAACCAATTAATTCACAAAATGTTATGACTAGAGGTGTCATTTTTTACCCTGAAAATGATGTGAACAATAATGGTAACATGTTATCAAAAAATAACAACATTTTATTATAAAATGATGACATGTTACCCGTCTTATTTCAGGCCAAAAACAATAGTCTTAAGAAAAACGAACCGAAAGTGAAGAAATAGAGTGATGAAAAGACAAAATTGATATCAAAATTTGATTAAATCATGTCCTCTACCACTCATCAATGTGGACAATATGTGGTAGTTTAGTTTTGGATACAAACTCGTCGGTAGAAAGGTATAATGTCGGTAGGGAAATGCATATAGAATAGGGGGCCATTGTATGTTGACCCATCATAAGAAATCAGGAATGTATTGCATTTATAAGTTTGCGTAAATTTTTGTTCTAAACAGACCATTTTAAAATAATAAGATTGGATTTTATAACTATTTTATGTATATATAAGTATAATGGTCCAATTAGTATTATAACTTATTAGTTTAGTAACTTTTTTTCCTAAAGGTGGTTATATTTGAATTTAAAATGGTCTCAAAATTCTCTCTTATTATCCCAAACGAAAATGATTCGTCATAAGGAAGAAACTCATAAATTTGAAAGCTAAGATCTAGCTAACTGTCTACTTATAAAAAACGATTAGTAATTTAGTACGTAATCTTGTAAGTGTGTTGAATGCAAATATTTTATGGGCATTAAATCTGTGTCGTAGCATTTGTATACATCTCATGGTTTTCATAAAACTTAGGACTTATTATGAGTAGGACGTAAACAATGGGTCATGAGTCATGACCGTCATGTGCAATTGCGGTGTTACCGGTTGGATTGAAGCCGTGCGAGGTTATGGTCACATGGGAGTATGCCCATTTCCATTAATCATTTTCTCCGTTTCAAGGAGTAGTCATTTATTTGACAAGTGGATTATGGTTCTATGTGTCAACAACGGTAACTATATGATTTGCTTAAGACAGTTTTATATTAAAGATCTTACAATCTTCTTTTCATTTAAATACTATTTAAATTAATTGCGAGTATGTCTTAACTTAAGACCATCTATATTAAATCATGTAAATTGTTCTGGGCCACACTAAAATGGACAAGAGAGAGTTCTGCTTCATAAGTCAAAAGAGACAAGGATTTTCCACTCTATAATTAATTGACAATATAGGGAGTAATTCCTTAAAGTGGTAAACTCTTCTTGCAAGATAAAATTAAAACCTACATGTGTCCCATATTGATTGGAGAATTAAGATTGTACCACTTTATACTACTACTCATTCTGATCTTCTATTGCCAAATGGTTTTATGATGAACTTGTGTGTTGTCGAGCATCCCTGTAACACCCCCTCATACTAAAGTACCTTACCAAGGACTACCCTAGCATGAAAGGCTGTTACCATCTCGGTTTCCCGAGGTTAGTATATCAAAGTTACCAATTCCAAACAACCTTTATTAAAGTATAAAGAGTTAGTGATTACATCTTTTCAACACCAAACCAAAGTATAACTGTGAAAGGTCTAACAGCTACAACGAATGCAAGCTAAGTCTCTTGACGGCGGAAGCTAGACTCGAGTGATGACTCCCCATGACTGTCTCATAGCTAAACATCTGCATTACCTGTCACAATCTGCTCACCATCCCCGAATGGATCACCACAGGTTTTATAAAACAACAACGACGGTGTCAGTACCGTTCAATCAAGATAAGACAAACAAGTAATGTAACCGGCTTATCATCCTCCAAAGTAACTGACTACACACCGAAGTGTGTAGCCCTGCCGGATTAACCATCGCAACAGGTAATCCACTCCGCCGGTGGGGGACCGCAGCCCATCCCCACCAAGTCCAACTCATCAACGAGCGACTATCAATCCCTGTCCCTTAATGTGCACATCCCCTCCCGTGACGGGTTCCACGGAGGGCGAATTAGGGTGTGAAGCCACTCCCGCAAGTGACTCCACCACAATCACACGCACCACGTAATCACACAATTTGTCACAACACCACAACCGTCACAACACAACCACATCACCACCGTCACCACAACACCCATACTCCGATGATCGAGAGATAACAACAATTACAAAACAAACACAATCTTAAATCAATTAACGATGGAATCGAGTAGGAAACCCTACCTTAGCAACAATCAGCAACGATGGAGACAATCACTAGAACGGCTCCTCTACGAAGTCCTCGCCTAAACAATAATCACATAACACAATTACACATTACACAATCTCATTTCCCCCAAATTCATAAATAAAGCAAACCCTAGAATTAATCATCAATGACATAGGGATAAGGATTTATCGACGGAAGAATGAAAGATTGAATGCAAAAGCTACGATGACCACACACACAGAGGAGAGATTTGGGAGTGATTAGGATGTCGTACGTATGATTAGGTTTTGTAAAATGATGTTTAGAAACTGCTTTATCGAATAAATAATCCCTAAACACTCCTGCATCAAACCGCTGAAATATTACTCGCCAGACCGGATACTCGGTCGAGTATAGAGTATACTCGGTCGAGTATTCATCATACTCGGCCGAGTATTCCTCGGCAGTAGCCAAACAGACTACACATCTACCCTACTCGGCCGAGTAGGCTCTACTTGGTCGAGTACTTAGCCTAAGAAATCCGTAGTATTACAGTCTTCCCCCTTAAAAAGAACTTTGTCCCCGAAGTTCCAACCCAACCTATAAAACATGGATACCTAACACTAACTCCACCAACCAAGCTTACTTCCACAACACGACTTACGATATCGTCTCAACGACAACATAACCTCTCGACACTAACTCCATAATACCATCGAATAACCATAACATAAGTGTTGTCAACTCTGTCTCACTACTATAACGCTCACTAGCACCTCAATACCAAGACAATCTACCAAACAAGATCAACCATCAAAACGAAATGTTACATTCTACCACCATTTAAACGAACTTCGTCCTCGAAGTTTAATCCCACACCTAAATATCACTACTACTACAAGCACTGCCATTACCTGTAATAAAATCAACAACAACACGAATCCATCCTTTACTCTACACCAACACCCAAACCTCCAAATGTACTATAACATGTACAACCATCAAACTCTCTTTTCCCGTTCTACTCCCCTTAAGATAAATGTTACGTCCTCGTAACTCACTAATACTAGGTCCTTTGCTATACCTCCCATAAACCTCATTACCACCATATGTCAACGATAACCCACTATAACCTTAAGACCTACAACCATTCCTATATACAGGACTCTCTTTCCCTAACAGTTCTCGTGTCTCCAATTATTCTGTACTCACATAACATATATCATAAAAATCCTCAGTATCACCATACTCCATCTCTTCCCCATTACCGCAAAACGACATACTTCTATATACTTATACACTCTTCTCCACGATCTTAGCCCACAATCCACAAAATATTACACATACTCACATTAGCTTCTCAAGTTAATCTCTTTTATTACCACAAAACTCACCCTTGACTTGACATGATACCAAGTCCCAAAACTCCGTACTCACTGTCTCAAGAAAAGGTGCTAAACCACATGTAGTTCCAGTTCAATGCCACACATGCTCCATAATTTTTTTTTTTTTTTGCCACAACTATGTCCACCAATGCCTCATCTAAAACAAGATCAAAAGTACTCTAACAACCTCTCACAACTGTGTCCCATTGACAGAATGCCATTAAACCATGACCACAACGAAAACATACTCAGCTTTCTTCCATATCCCACTCTACCCTCAATCCGAAGCCGAAACTGATAAGAAACATTAACACACAAAACAACACTCGATATGCCAACACCGACACTAACAGCAAGCAACAGTAAACAAACAACAATTTGTGACAACATGAAAATACTCATATCACAACACGAATTACCGTGCCCAGTGCACAACACCACATCGATAGCCATCACAACTTTTACAATCGCATAACACTGACTGAGCACAACTTCCTTGACTACAAGACTTTCTTAAAACTGCTCTACCAGATCACGACGCAGCATATTAGACGGCATCACAAATATCAACCTTATTAATATTATCCATACCATGACTCTTGAGGCCGGAACCTCACACCACTACTTACAGATATCATACATACACATATAAGTATAACATATGACGCAGAACACACATATAACGACTCGTATCTATCACGCCACACCATTACTCGTGAGACCAGGACCTCACACTAAGTTTTACACACCTCATGGACCCATAATCGAATCTAACTAGTCAATCCTGATCACGTAAGTTACCACTTGATGATGAATATCTCTCATCCGAACTTAACTCAGATGCCCTTCCTAACATATCCTCTCATACACACAATTATCACCACCCGGCGGACGTAGCCAAATCATCAGTACCCAACTTCTAGCGAACACCTCATATATCCACCACTTATACTCCCTCACAACCATACATACTGATCAGTCTCCACCAAATCAACCCCATTAGGACAACTAACTTTCTAGTGACAACAATACAACACCAACACCCTTTCATGTGACCGCTCTCTCACTATCACTTCTTTACACAACAATTTATTTTCTCTTTTGGTTGTCATCCCACATAACGAGCATCATATCCATCAACAAAATTTTCCTCAACATTATTCCAAATTCTATCCTTTATCGTATCATCACCTAACTCTCCACCAAAATCTCAGATCGTGCAAACACTCTACAAGCTTCTTATTCCCTTAATACCTCGAAACTCACGGCTAACACGTCGTCCTGTACTCCTATATAACCATTAACTCACACCCTCTAATGAGGCTATCGTACATTTCCGTAATTTCCTACTTACTTCCATCCCTCCTTCCCCCTTTTCACGCAGTAATACCAAGTAATAATTCATCTCCTTCCTCTTTCTACCTAACTCTTTAGTAATTTGTTTATTTTCTCGTAGCTCCACAGCCGTAATTCCATTAATTCATATCAATATCTTATCATTCTTTCTTATCATTTATCCTCTTTCATCTTGCTTCTCTCTCACCCTTGTCACCATCAAGTCTACACACTAACGATTACTCTTCAATAAGCCGTATCTCCCTGTCGTATCTCTAGGAAACCAAAAATTCGTCTCATACCGTTAATTTCCCGAGGAATTACATACTATGCTCACACTACTACAGATACAGGCTATAATAACGGTTAAAAACCGTTGTTATAGAAAAAAGCGGACGTTGTTAAAGCGTCCGTTGTAAAAGGTTTTAAAAACGGCTGGTTTTCTTAAGGAACTCGTTGTTATAAATAAAGACAACGGTTTTAAGTATAATAACCCGTTGTGGAAAATGTGACTCAATTTTGGAGGGAAAGTTATAACAACGGGTTGTAATATACAAAACTGTTGTTATAACTAAAGACAACGGGTTTTTTATAAATACCCGTTGTTGTTTGTTCTTAAAAAATAAAATAAAAAATAAAATTAAATGTTACTAGATGCATGCATAATTACGGCCCGTTATAATTCCAATGCATGCATTATTACTGCCATCCCTGTGCATATGAACGGACAATATGGAATGAGAAGGGTTAGTAATAAGATTTGAAGCAGCAGAGAGAGATATGATGATGATTATGGCACAACTTCCTAACATATATATTAATTAAAAAACAACTCAAACCACACATTGCTTAGTATAAATACATGCATTATCTCAACTAACATTCCATTATCTCACTATACATCTCCAAACCCTAACTGCTAAAACAAACTCCAAATAAATTAACCCTACTTAATCTTTCAAAACAAACTCCAAACTCCAACAAAATGAATGATATCATCCTTAAGACTCTTACTATGATCGAGAACAACAACAGTTTCATCCGCCGGTTGCTCCACATTGAGGAAAGTTTCAGGAGCTACCTTGCGGATGCTCGATCCATACTGAAGGACGCCAAAGAAGATGGCTTGACGAGAGCGGCGCGATTGCGGCTATATGACGATATAACAACTGCTGAACGGAACCTCCAAATAGCCAAGGAGGAGAGGACGGATATCATAGAGGAGAATAAGACCCTCTATGAAAATATAAGAATTGCATTTTTATTAATGTAATTTTTTTTTTAAAATTTATGTATTTATTATATATATATATATATATATATATATATATATATATTAATTATATGTATCATGCATTCCTCTCTATCATCATGCTTCTTCTTTATTTTAGTTTATTTAATTTGTTTTACTAGCTAATTAAACGAATAATACTTAAAGAAATAACATAATGGTATCGATAAAAACTAACACATACACATGCAAATGAAATAATTAGAAAAAGAAAATAATGACGATGAAAGATGATGAAACCAACAGTGACGGCGAGATTTACCTGATAATTAGACGATGAAATCAACAGTGACGGCGAGAAGATAAAGCGACGATGAGAAAGAGAGAAAGAGACGATGAGAAAGAGAGAAAGAGACGATGAGAAAGTGTGTGTTTTGTGTTTGTGTTTGTGTTTGTCTGCTGTGTTTGTGTTTGTGTATTAAGGTTTGTGTTTTGTGGCTGTAGCAGACTTGTATTTGTGTGGTTTATAGTATGGAAGGTATTGACAACGGTTATTAAACAACAACCGTTGTCAAATAAGTTTTAACAACGGTTGTAAAACAACAACTGTTGTCAAATAAGTTTTAACAACGGGTTTCAAAAGTAACCGTTGTGATTACTTTTCACTAACTTTGCGTCAATTTTGCGCCAAATTATTAACAACGGTTGTGCATGTGTTACCCGTTGTTAAAACTTATAATAACGGTTTTGTTAACCATACCATTTGTAATTCATTTTAGTAAAATTCGCGCCATACATTCTACAACGTCTATTGTGATTTTCGTGAATAATCGTTGTTAAAGGGGCGTTGTAGTTGCCTGAATTTGTAGTAGTGTCACCTCTAGATATTCCAAATTTCCAAACTCGGCCACTATTTACCCATCGCGGCATAACTCGATCTCACTATACACCATTCGTTTACATCTCTCTATAGCGACCTTTTATCACATACATCCTTAGCCAACTCAATCCTAACCGTCTCTCTCCATAAATCCTTACACATACCACTATGTCAATATTAATATCCCTCATCTCAATCTTTCATTCTCGCGTTTTCTTTACACTTACATCATCCTTGCCCATATATACTTACTTTTATATTACTCAACACACGGCTATATCACTCACCATATCTCACAAAACATGCTCTTTACCTTGATTAGCTCATCATTCTTCCATTTCCTTTTTCCACTATCTTTCACAACGACATTAACATATGTCTTCCTTATCCAACACATATCCCTCATAAGCCGACATTCTCCCTATCATATCATTTGGAAACTTACGAGACCGTCACATATATAAAAGAATGCGTTAAGACTCAAAACATACGTGTGCACATACCCCACGACTCAAAACAAATGTAAGAACATAGCCACCGACTCAAAATTAAGGTGAAAATATAGCCACCGACTCAAAATGGTCGCCCACTGAGATACTCGGTCGAGTACGTGGCATACTAGGTCGAGTACAGGGTACTCGGTCGAGTAATGAGACTACTCGGCCGAGTTAACGACTCCATAAGCTAAACAGAATTATCAAAGAGAGATTACTCGGCCGAATATGGAATACTCGGTCGAGTATAAAAGATACTCGGCCGAGTAGGGACTACTCGGTCGAGTATCGGCGCAGTTCTCAGCACCGTCCAGGTTTCGTAAAAATGTCATATCTCACTCGTTACTTGGTCATTTTGGGCGTGTGACCTATCGTTAGAATCGTAAGAAGACAAGCTATCACCTCAACTTGGAATCACAGCAATATCATTTCTAGAACTCGACTTATGATTGTTTTAAGACAGCCCTTCCATAATCGATCTTCATACAAATCAACTTTTCTAAACCAACACAATTTGAACATGCATAAGGCAACAATAACAACCCAACACTTCTAAAAACCAGTACATAGCTGAACTTTTATCATACCCACATGAAAATTAAACATGACATTCATATATATAGATGCATGACCTTAATCACATGCTACTACCAACAACCAAACATTAACATCATCATGTTCATATGTACAAATACTACTACCATACTTCATGCTCAAGATTCTATCAAACAGGTAAAATGATCACATTCTTCATGCTCAAGATCCATCATATACGAATTCACAATCCACCTTTCATATATTACCATATTCCATCACTTTCACCATTTCATCCATCCATATCACAAAATTCAAGTTACGAGTACTACACATACATGACTCGACATACAACAATTTCCAAGACTCCCCCATGTGACCGGTTAGAGATCGTAAGGGCCTTAGTGCGACTTCGGGACGTCTCCCAAGTCTTTGCGGTAGTTCCAAATAACTCTCCTCGGGTTCATTTTATTTAGACTCCCTAAGTTCATTGGATTGATTAGTTTTAGGTGCCAGAATCTTTGGCTCTGCTACCACTTTGTAACACCCCCTCATACCAAGGTACCTTACCAAGGACTACCCTAGCATGAAAGGATGTTACCATCTCGGTTTTCCGAGGTTAGTATATCAAAGTTACCAATTCCAAACAACCTTTATTAAAGTATAAAGAGTTAGTGATTACATGTTTCCAACACCAAACCAAAGTATAACTGTGAAAGGTCTAACAACTACAACGAATGTAAGCTAAGTCTCTTGACGGCGGAAGCTAGACTCGAGTGATGACTCCCCATGACTGTCTCATAGCTAAACATCTGCATTACCTGTCACAATCTGCTCACCATCCCCGAATGGATCACCACAGGTTTTATAAAACAACAACGACGGTGTCAGTACCGTTCAATCAAGATAAGACAAACAAGTAATGTAACCGGCTTATCATCCTCCAAAGTAACTGACTACACACCGAAGTGTGTAGCCCTGCCGGATTAACCATCGCAACAGGTAATCCACTCCGCCGGTGGGGGACCGCAGCCCATCCCCACCAAGTCCAACTCATCAACGAGCGACTATCAATCCCTGTCCCTTAATGTGCACATCCCCTCCCGTGACGGGTTCCACGGAGGGCGAATTAGGGTGTGAAGCCACTCCCGCAAGTGACTCCACCACAATCACACGCACCACAGAATCACAGCCGTCACAACACCACAACCGTCACAACACAACCACATCACCACCATAACCACAACACCCATACTCCGATGATCAGCAGATAACAACAATTACAAAACAAACACAATCTTAAATCAATTAACAGTAACTGAGTAGGGAAACCCTACCTTAGCAACAATCAGCAACGATGGAGACAATCATTAGAACGGCTCCTCTACGAAGTCCTCGCCTAAACAATAATCACATAACACAATTACACATTGCACAATCTCATTTCCCCCAAATTCATAAATAAAGCAAACCCTAGAATTAATCATCAATGACATAGGGATAAGGACTTACCGACGGAAGAATGAAAGATTGAATGCAAAAGTTACGATGACCACACACACAGAGGAGAGATTTGGGAGTGATTAGGATGTCGTACGTATGATTAGGTTTTGTAAAATGATGTTTAGAAACTGCTTTATCGAATAAATAATCCCTAAACACTCCCGCATCAAACCGCTGAAATATTATTCGCCAGACCGGATACTCGGTCGAGTATAGAGTATACTCGGCCGAGTATCCTCTACTCGGTCGAGTATTCATCATACTCGGCCGAGTATTCATCATACTCGGCCGAGTATTCCTCGGCAGTAGCCAAACAGACTACACATCTACACTTCGGCCGAGTAGGCTCTACTCGGTCGAGTACTTAGCCTAAGAAATCCGTAGTATTACAATCCCGTTTCATCCGTTCGGGTAAGGCTCATACTCTTTGCATGTATGATTTAATATCATATCAGATCCTACGGTTTCCCATGTGAGGGGCGCATTGGAATATAAAAACCCACATATAAGTATCCCACTTTTGTTAAGGCTCAGCCCCATTTGCACATTCGAACGGAGAACACGACTTTGTGAAATGGTAAATAGGATACCAAAATTAATACTCCCTCATATTTCATTTGTTGTTCCCATTTTTCTTTGGCACAAGAATTAAGGGAAATCCATTTGGACCACACAATACCCATGAGGGCATTAGCAATAGATGAACCTCCAAGAGGATTGTTCTCATGCCACATAAGCTAATATACAAACCCATCTGCCTACAAACCTCATCCCAACAATAGATAAACCTTTACAAAGTTCATAATGTGGCCCACATTATTATTCCTCCCCTCACACACTCCTCTCTACAAACCAGCATACAATTTAGTAACCCTTCTTAACTACAAACCTCAACACCTATGTCTAGCAATAGAAGGTTTGTCGATAAACCTCAAAAATAGAGGACATGTCATCTTATAAACCCTTGACGAACCTTCTATTGCTAGTGCCCTCCCACATCAAATTGATCATTTTAAACCACACAAAGTTGTCCAAAAAGGAAAGAGAGAACAAAACTGGAATTGGATGGAAAAGGAAGGGGGAAACAACAAATGAAATCGGAGAGAGTATTTTGTTTTGGTTTAAAATGACTAAATAACTATAAAAAAGTTCTTGTGTCTTTTAGGAGGACCGCCCTCCTAACACTTAAGGAAATCCACCAAATGCAATATTATAAAAGCTTAGGTGTGAGAAGTACGGTCCTTCTGAAAAATACATAAATTTTTCCGGGATAATAGGTATTGTTTACCTAACTTTGCTTTTGTAAATGCAAATTTTCTGATAGGAAAAGAAATGATAAAGCAATGGTTCTCTCAAGACCACTTACCCCATATCAGCCGTTTCCCTGCCCTTTATCTTTTATCAAAAAAAAAATAGATAATAATTGAGTGATATACCTCAAAATGAAAATACATAATAATTAATCAGAATAAAGGAAATATGATATGAACAAGTAAATAACTACACAAATTCCAAGGGATATGAATGTGGTTATGTGGATTATTACAACTTGCAATTTTTTCTTTTTGTGAACTTACTGAAAAATTGAGTAGACAAACACTCTCATTTGTAAAGTTTATAATCAATGAGAATTTAAATTTCCTCCATTTTTCGCAACTTTCATTGTCACTATTGAACATGTCATACTACGGAGTACTATACTTGCAATTGTAGGGAGAAAAATCTTAACTCCTCCGACTCTAGTACGGAGTAATTTATTATGCATATGACGTCATCCTCCATGCCACATTCAGCAAATCATGTGTAAAGATCGTGAACCATGCGAGATATAGCACACAAAAACATGAAGTCATTCGCAATTAGTGGTGGAGCTTGGAGGTTAGCAAAGGCTTATTTCCATTAAAGTTATTTTTCTTTCAAATTTTGGATGAGCAATTTTAGAATATAGAACTTTTGGAGGTGTTTACCGTTCGACCTTTTTAAATCCGAACTTATTGACATATTTCATGTAGTTTTTAGAAGTTTGTTAATAAAGATGGTAAATTAAAAGAAGCTTTTTTTTTAAAGAAGGCTAAAAGACGATTTTGATACTTACGGGGTGAGGTTCGGTGAAGCCAAGTCTTGAGTACCACCGCTCATAACTTTAGCGAGCAAGGCAATTAACATTTGTACAAAGCGAAGGAAGTAAGGAACATATATTATGACCATATCACCAAATGAAAATATTTATTTCAATAATACCAATGGTAATAATTAGAGCTATCAAGATGATCCGACCCGAAAAAACCGACCGAAATCCCCTTGAAAATAACCCGAAAATAACCCGCTCTTTTCAACCTGAATCCGAAGACAACCCGACCCGATAATAACTCGCACATTTAGGGTCAAGGCCCGCTAAAGTGCTGACCCGACCTGAAAATAGGTAAATTTATTAAAATTTGTATTTAAGGCAAATAAAACTAATATATAATGAAAAAAATAATTTGAACTATAAAAATTTTGGAATAAAATATGCTTATATTTATTTTAAAGCATAGTTTTATCATATGATTACCATGTAAATATAGTCACCGCTTGTCATGTAAGTGTAACAATTGATCGATCTAATATTACGTATAGCATTGTGATATTGAATATATTAAGCAAAAAATGATTACTGTACTAATATCATATATTAAACTAAATAATCATAAAATTTAAGAATAACAATATGTTTATAAGTAAAATTAAAGAAAATAAAAATTTGAAAGAAGGAGTTAATCAGATCAGTTTCTGACCTTAAACCCTTCCCGAAACCCGTATTCAAACCCAAAATAGACCTGACCCGTATTTTATCTGAACCCGAAATAACCAAACCCGTAACTCTCCCGCTTTACCCGTTTGACAGGTCTGATACTACTACTACTACTAATACTAATAATAATAATAATAATATGGAGCATATAACTAAGGTATGCATTCCGAGATTGCATCAATTTACTCCGTAGTTGTTTATCCAATGCAAATATTTTGATACCTACATATATTGCTCATTAACTTGGCAACAACTATATGAAGAATTTGTGACAGGTTTGACTAACACATTTGATTAGCAGATTTTGTTAAAGGTAGGTAATTATCAGATTTAAATTAGCAAATTATTTCAATCCTTTGTAAAATAACAAATAAGGATATAAATAAATTATTGACTAAATTATTGACTCTATAATTAAGGTGGGTCAATATTTTTATAAGGGGAAAAAGGGTGAACATATTTTTTTCCTAATTTACTGATAGAATATGCTGGAAGAGCAGCATAATGGCCCTATTTGGTACTTAGTAGATTATAATGAGCAGAAACAGATTGATCAAGC
Organism: Silene latifolia; assembly: GCF_048544455.1. Lineage (NCBI taxonomy): Eukaryota > Viridiplantae > Streptophyta > Magnoliopsida > Caryophyllales > Caryophyllaceae > Silene > Silene latifolia. The sequence continues at coordinate 82,835,710 of NC_133530.1, forward strand.
AGATTACAAATGACAGATTTGAATGACGTGTTTGACTAGTATATTACAATTAGTAGATTTAGTAGAAGTGTTTGGTAATTAGCGATTTTAGGTTAATAGATTGTTACATACATGTGTAAATTATAGACAAATTCATTTTTTACAATCTAATAAAGTTAATATGCTGGGGGGGAAGCATATTGAGAAATAGTAGATTGAAGTTCAATCTACTATTTTAATATGTCATTTACCAAACACGTAATTTAGTAGATTATTGAGTCAAACATGCTAAAAGCCTTGAATATGCTGAAATTTCACCAATTTACTGTTTACCAAACACCCCCCCATTATAAAATACTTCCTCCGTCCCGGTCATTTGTTGTCATTTTCCATGTTAGGGTGTCTCAGTCAATTGTTGCATTTTCTATTTTAGGAATGCATTTGATGAGCAATATGTTGGGGATCAGCATATTGGAAAATAGTAGATTGAAGCTCAATCTACTGTTTTAATATGCCATTTACAAACACGTAATTTAGTAGATTGTTGAGTCAAACATGCTAAAAGTCTTGAATATGCTGAAATTTCATCAATCTACTGTTTACCAAACACTCCCAATTGTAAAATACTCCCTCCGTCCCTTTCATTTGTTGTCCTTTTTCATGTTGGGGTGCTCAGTTAATTGATATCCTTTCTATTTTAGGAATGCATTTGATGAACAATTTGATCATTCAGACTCAAATGGTTCAACTTATCATCTAATAAATGACTCTTTCCTCTTTCCTTGATTTTTGTGCAAAAAACAAAGGACAACAATTGACCTGGACAGAGGGAGTACTAGATTCGACCTCAATCTACTATTTCAATATACTTTTTACCAACCACCTCATAGAATATTGATTGGTCAAATATGCTAATTTTTTTTATAATCTACTATTTACCAAACACCTCTTAAGAATTATTTTGTTTACTCTAACAAATAATGAACGACTATTCTCTGCATACGTTCTTACTAAATGATACGATACAATACTAATTTAAAATAAGATACAATCCGATTATAAATGACCCAATATTAATTACCAAGATTATCAAACAAAAATTTTAAAGGAGAATGATAAATACAACTCATTTGGGTTGTATTTAAGAAACTAAATGAGAAAAGAAATTCTTAATATATGCATTCATCAAAACCAAATATTTTATTCATCCGAATTAAAACCAAATATTTCATTCATCCTTAATTTCAATTTTCTACCATATTAGTAAATGAGAAAAGAAACACTTAAATACAACCTATATCATATCCCAATTTTAAAACTCTTATTTCTACCATATTAGTGATTATCCTTTAACACCAAAATCAGTCCAGATTCAATAATTAAAACCAAATATTCATCCTTAATTTCAATTTTCAACGGTAAACTTCCCAAACCCAAGCAGTCAAGCCAAGCCAAGCCACCAACCTCCAAAACAAAACAAAAACAAAAATGGTTGGTCTAAATTGGTAAGCTCCCCACTACAAATAAGTAAATAACACTACACAAGGGGCAAAACCGTCATTTATCAGTAAAACTTCAAGTGGGTCCCAAATAAAAGTCACACTCTCTCACCGACTCACTTCAATCTGACCCGTCCAACCCAAACACAAATCAACGGTCAAGATCAGTCTCTATTATTAAAATAAAATTAATGGGTGAAAAATAAAAGAAAAATAAATTAAATTAAGATTTCTATAAATAGATACCTAAGTCTACGCTTAAAACTCGCCTCTCACCGTTTTACCAAATCTTTGGGACATTTTTCTTCTCTTTCTCTCTCTACTTTTTTTGCTGCATCTTTGTGCTTCGGGGATTCCCAGGTACAATCTTTGCTCAAATTCCTACATTTTCTTCTATTCTACAGTAGCATTATATGATGATTATATGATTATAAGATTATAAGACCGTCTTAAGTAAAAAGTTTGTGTAAAACGGTTCTATTAAAACACGTATCTTATCGAAAAGTTCGTTACGATGTTATGTAAAACCGCGTTACACAAGTATTTGTAGTATGACTTGTAGTATTATGTTCATTTTATATTTTTAGTACTAGATGTGTAGATCTGAGATTGTTGATTTGAAAGTATGTAACGTTTATGATTGGATCTTGTTTATTTGTTGATGGGTTGGTTTGTTTTGATTAGATCTGAGATTATGAATTTGAAAAATGAAATGGGTATGTTGAGAAATGTTGATTTGATTTGGGTTTACTAATCCCTGATTTATAGTGTGTGGTTTACTGGATTAGTTATCGTTTTTAGGGTTTGATTCAATAGAAATTATATGAATTTGTTGAAGGATTCATTTGTTTACCGTTGATTGAAATACCCTCTGCCGCATGTGAGATCTGAGATTATGAATTTGTTGAAGTATTCATTTATAGTGTGGTTTACTAGATTAGTTATTGTTCTTGCTTTGTTTAACATGTGAGATCTATCCCCTCTGCCGCATTCATTTGTTTACCGTTGATTGAAATACCTCCTTAACAATAAAAAGTAAACAAATGATTGAGACGGAGTCAGTAGCTTGTATTTTGGACATATGATCCCTTATTTTTTGGTAACTAATCATATTGGAGTACTAAAACATGGGTGAGATTTTGGGAAAAAATCTCTCGGCAGTCAATGAAAAGTGTCGGTAAATCGAATCCTCTGTTACTCTGACTTGGCTATAAAATGATCTAAAATAAAGTGTTGAAATGTCGTGTAGTGTCAATACTTTAAGCACACAATTGAAGTGAAGTGTCCGAGTAACATAAATCAAATCTTTGTCTCTAAAATTTGATTCTTTGAGTGTGGTTGGAGAATAAAGTAAATCTTCGGTTTTTAGTTGTGAGACCTTTATGCTTTTTTATCTTAATAATCTGCAAAGATTCCATTGTATCTTATCATTCCATTGTTGATAATGATTCTGTCAATTGTATGCTTAAGTGCTGGTGGCTAGTTGACAATTTGTTCTAATTTGGAATAATTGGATATTTAATGCTTGACATCTGATGCTTTGAATCTGGGATCTTGTGTTTGGTTACAGTATGGCTGTATACTCTCTCTCGATAACTCATTGTTCGGCATGACTAATTGACTACTACAATGTATTAAATCATCTTCTGACATTACTGGGTTTTGTTTTTGTACAGTTTAACACACAAAAAAAATGGCTGCTCCAGCGGACACCTTCCTATTTACCTCAGAGTCCGTGAATGAGGGACACCCCGACAAGCTCTGCGATCAGATCTCTGATGCCGTGCTTGACGCTTGCCTGGCACAAGATGCCGAGAGCAAAGTTGCTTGTGAGACCTGCACCAAGACTAACTTGGTTATGGTTTTTGGTGAGATCACAACCAAGGCTAATGTAGACTACGAGAAGATTGTCCGCGACACTTGCCGTGAGATTGGGTTTGTGTCCCCTGATGTTGGTCTAGATGCCGATAACTGCAAGGTCTTGGTTTACATTGAGCAGCAAAGTCCTGACATTGCTCAGGGAGTCCACGGTCACTTGACCAAGCGCCCTGAGGAGATTGGTGCCGGTGACCAGGGTCACATGTTTGGGTATGCCACTGATGAGACCCCTGAGTTGATGCCTTTGAGCCATGTCCTCGCTACTAAGCTTGGTGCCAAGCTTACTGAGGTTAGAAAGAACGGAACCTGCCCCTGGTTAAGGCCTGACGGCAAGACCCAAGTCACGGTTGAGTACTACAACGAGAACGGTGCCATGGTCCCAATCCGGGTCCACACTGTGCTTATCTCAACTCAGCACGATGAAACCGTCACCAACGACGAGATTGCTGCTGACTTGAAAAAGCACGTGATTAGTCCCGTGATCCCTGAGAAGTACCTCGATGAGAAGACCATCTTCCACTTGAACCCATCTGGCCGATTCGTGATCGGTGGACCTCACGGAGATGCCGGTCTGACTGGCCGCAAGATCATCATTGACACCTACGGAGGATGGGGAGCCCACGGTGGTGGTGCTTTCTCAGGAAAGGACCCAACCAAGGTTGACAGGAGTGGAGCCTACGTTGCCAGACAGGCAGCCAAGAGCATTGTCGCCAGTGGCCTTGCTCGCAGGTGCATTGTCCAGATCTCTTATGCTATCGGTGTTCCCGAGCCATTGTCTGTGTTTGTCGACACCTACGGAACCGGTAAGATCCACGACAGGGAGATCCTCAAGCTTGTCAAGGAGAACTTTGACTTCAGGCCCGGTATGATTGCCATCAACCTCGACCTCAAGAAGGGTGGCAACAGGTACTTGAAGACCGCTGCCTACGGACATTTTGGAAGGGAGGACCCTGACTTCACATGGGAGGTTGTCAAGCCCCTCAAGTGGGAGAAGCCCCAGGCCTAAGATCACAGAGTGGGTGTGAATTCATTGATTAAAATTCGGATCAATAAGTCGATTTCGTCCTTGGTATCTACAGGCTACAGCTGCTGTTAACTTTTTTTTTAAATATGGGTGACACTTGTGTCATTGTATTTTTCTTCTCTTTTTTTGGTTTAATTTGTTTTCCTATGAAAAAACAGAATAGTCTTTGTTTTTTTTTTTTTTTTGGGTAAGTAGCAAAAGTGGCAGCATTTGATATTTAGAAGAAAAAAGTTGGCTGCCTTTATGTAATATGTTTGACAGAAGCAGGGGAGTTGCTGCTGAGCAGCGCCCTTTTATGTATTTGCGCTTGCGCTTTCATAGTAATGCGATCTTCGTTTGCTCGTTGCACTATACAGGCTACTGTTGGCTCAGTTTTTGTTCTTTTTACTCTTGCCATACCCAGTAAATTGGTTCTCCCAACAGGCCAACAGTTCTGATCTTCGTTTGCTCGTTGCACTATACAACGGTTTCAACTCGGAGATTCATATGATTTGAAAATATGACTAAAAACAAAAAATAATCGTAGATGTTGATTACTCCCTCCGTCTTACATTTTTTTTTTAACAAAAACGCAGCAAATTAATTGTAGTAAATCTAATCATAATCTTAAAACATCAATTAGTAACATTAGGAATCAGACTGCGAGTGGGAGGAGCCTTCCCCACCCAAAGAAGTGGTTTGGCGAATCTGAGATCGGGCAAACCTTGAAAACAATCTCGGGTAACCATTCCGCAGCTTAAGTCATAGACACCCGTATCCAAGCCCCGGGCACTCAAGGAACGACAGTAATAGTAAATATTATCAGTGAAATAAATGCAATTAGGCTTACAATAGGTAGGAGATGCCTCGACAAAGAAGGAAGAGTTGGAACCCACAAAAACCGCCTTGTTATTCAAGTTGTTTACCTCTTTAACCTTGCCATTCTTGACATTCACCTCCCATACCTTGAAACTAACTGTCATGTAATCTCTACCCTCAACTATACGAAGGATAACCAATAGTACTCCAGCTAAATCGACCATATACGCAGAACCAGTGTGTTTTGATGTCCAAGGTAGGCGTGCTACTACCACTCGTTGAGTAAGATGATCATTAGTCCTCTTGTAGGCTATAACCTCGCCTTGGTTAGTCACACTATACAGATCCCCGTTGAAGCACGTAATATCAATTGATGGATAGAAACAAAAGGGTTGAAGTAGCCACACACTTGGTTCACTTGCTTCTTCTTACTCAACTCTTCAAGCTTCTTGGTGAGCATATCAAGCTTAGCATTGGTTTCCACATTCACTAAGAATTCGGGAGGGTGCTTACTTCTTCTCAAGATATTCACTCTTGTGCCATAGTTTGTTTCGGAGTCTACCATTTTCTTGATTAGAGTAGTGCCCTCCTCATCACCCAAAATGATCGAATCCCCCTCCCGCGGAGGCATTCACCATTTCTTTTGTTCTTGGCAACAAGGTTTGGAAGAAGGTTTGTGTGACATACCAATCCGGAATCCCATGGTGAGGGCAACTAGCGATAAGGTCTTGATATCTATCCCATGCTTCACCCAAGGATTCTCCATCCTCTTGTTGGAAAGTGTGGATCTCATTTCGGAGCATGGCGGTCTTGGATGATGGATAGTACTTGGCCATGAATGCCTTTGCTAAAGCATTCCAAGTTGTGAATGTGTCCAGAGGGTGAACATTCAACCATCGGTCCGCCTTACCCGTCAAGGAGAATGGGAACAACATCATCCTTAGTGTATCTTCGGATACCCCATTCTTTTTCATCATAGAGACTTTTCTCTTGAACTTTCTTAGATGAGCATGAGCATCTTCTTCAATATGCCCCCCGAACAAATCTTTTTCAATCAACCCCACTTGGGCGGGGTGTATCTCAAAGTTGTTGGGAGCCAAGGTACTGAAATTAATTGGGTCACAAGCATCATTGTGGTTAGGACGGTTATGGTCACGTAAAACCATTGGTGGTGGTGGTGGATTTGGTATATGAGGGGGTGGTGTTTGAGGTGGGTTATTTGGAAGTTGGAAGTTGTGAAATGGATTTTCTATTGTAGGCTCAATTGTGTTGTTTGGTTGTTGTTGAGTTGTGTTTTCAATGAGAGGTTGGATGGGTGGATTTGCTTGGTTTATGGTTGCTTGAGAAGAGGTTATAACCCTCGCAATGGTCCTATTCCTTAAGGCTCTAAAAAGCCTTTCGGGATCGGAGTCAAAGAGCAAAGCTTGGTGGTTCCTCCTAAGCATACAACTTGACAAACCGTAAGACTCCTAGTGCTTTTACACACTAGGGTAAGGCAAAAATCACACACACTCTACAAAAGCACACAAACTACACAAACAAGCAAACAACAAATAACTAAGACTAAGCCTAAAACTCTAACTAACTAAGCATAACCTAACGCCATCCCCGGCAACGGCGCCATTTTGATATAGGGATTTGTCGTCGATTCCCAATCAAAAACTATTTATAAACCCAATTAAAAGTAGTATTTATTCGGGTGTCGAACACAAAGATGGCGGGGGTGTATACTTAGTCCGTTTAAGTCCTAATTTAGTCAAATAAGAATAAGAGGTTGATTAATTGTAAACTAAGATGCAACAAGGTATAAAATTTAAACTAAATGAAATTGTTTTTAATTAATAAGGGAAGGCTAAGGTCTTTGGGTTCACAAAGGGCAATTAGGGGGAGAAACAAGGTCTAACAAGAGAAGGGTAATAATGGTGGTCAAGGGTTTAAGACTAATTTCTTAGTCACCTAAAGCTCCTCAATAAGTTGTCACTTGATCAAGATGAACTAGTGATGTAGGGAATTTGTCGTCATTTCCCAATCAAAAACAATTTATAAAGAACCCAAATTAAGTAGTATAATTAGGGTGTCGAACACAAAGATGGCGGGGGTGTATACTTAGTCCGTTTAAGTCCCAATTTAGCCTAATAATGAAAGAGGTTTGATTTATGATAAACTTAGATGCAAATAAACTAAATGAGATTGTAATTAATCAATATGAGAAAGACTAGAGCTTTCGGGTTCACTCGGGTCATTGGGCATGAAACAAGGCAAATATGAGGAATAAGTGATTCAATTAGTCGAGAAATTATGCCTAATGTCTTAGGACACCTAGAATTCGTTAACCCACTATCGTATGATTAACTAAAACTCGTCACACTCATGCACAAAGATCATCCAATAGTCTACACACCAAGATTGTTCATCCACTAGTATAGACACCAAGACAACTAAACATGTGAGAAAATACTCAAACTTTCATAGGAGCAATTCTACAAACACTTCATGTGCAAGAAAGTGACAACCAATAAAACACCCAATTCCTTATAATTCTAACCCAAAATCGTACCCATTATAGACCCGAGATCCCCCTAAGCCCTATAGGAGAACTACTCACACATGTTTAAGGATGAAAAACTAACAATAACATGGAACAATACACACACAAACATGCTAAACATAATAAAGATAGAAACTTTGAATGAAAACATTAAGTAAAGAACATAAATGTAAACAAATGAAAATAAATGCAAATAAAAGATGAGAATTATACCTATTAAGAGGAAAGTAACAAACTTGGATAATAAAAATGGAGGATGAATGTCTTCTTCCTTCAAATTACACCCCAAAACTAAATGTAAACTATTGAGAAAATGAAAAACTAGCATAAACTAGAGAATAATTGAACTATTATTGAAGAAAGATTGCAACTTTAATTAAAGGAGAAATTTTAGAGGAAAATTCAATAAACTAGGGTTCTTGAGTTACAATATAGAGAGACTAGAGAAAATAAATCTAAGGTAAACTAATTCTAATTCTAATGTGTGGTGTTATTTCTAATGTGTGGTATGGTATATGGTAGTGTATGAGAGGGTTCTCTTTTATACTCCTCTAATAATAATATCACTAAATAATAATAATAATAATAATAATTATAATAATCTCACCAAACACTCCCACCCAACGCATATACACGACTCAAATCAAAACAAAAGGGGAAGGGGGAAAACGACAAGACACAAAAACGCAGCTACATGGGTCTCATCCGGCTCACCGGCCGACGGTGTGTGACCGGCACAAAACCCGCTGGAAAATTGAGGTGAAATTGATAGGATTTTGAGCCGATGAGAGATCGGCAGACGGTTGACCGGCTGAGAACCATCTTGAGATTTGTTACGGGTTGGGAGCCGGTTGGCCGGTGGCCGGTGGGCCGTTTCCAATTTTGATGATGAATCATGATGATGGAAATGAGTCGTGGTTGCTGGTTGTTGTGAGTGGTGAGCATCGCGGTGGTTGTTGATGGTTGCTGCTGCCGAGTTGATTGTTGATGGAGGTGAATGGTGATGGCGGTCATGGTGGTTGGTCGTGGGTGATGAGTTTCTGGCCTGCTGCTGCATTGAAGATGGAGGTGGGCTGGGTTGATGCTTGACTGAGGCAGAGGACGGTGAGGTGAATGACTGATGATGGAGATGGTGATGTCGGGCTGTTGCAGCTGAACTCAGGCGAGGTGCTGGTGAGCATGATGAAGTTGGACGGGATTGATGATGAATGGAAGAGGTGCAAGAGAGTGGAATTGGTGGTTGAATTGTTGATGGTGAAGATGCAGGGGACGTGGATGAAGGAGGTGATGGGGTGGAATTTGTGATGTAGCAGCTGCTGTTGATGACGGTTTCGACTTTTGTAAAGTCAATGATTGACTTTGGATTTAACTTGGTTTATTTGATTCGCGCTTTGCTCTTTGACCCGTCTTATTTCCGCCTTTCTCAATGTACCTATAGGATTTAATAACGGAAGCAATAATCAAATTCCGACAAATATATATACAATTATTCGTGATAAATAGGATTAAATTATTAAATACAAATTAAACTAATAAATGAGCTATTTAACGATTAAGGCACACAAAATCGAGTCGGAATAAGGTATAAATGTGAGGTAAAAGCTACCAAAATACTACTCATCAAATCTCCCCACACTTAAACCTTACTCGTCCTCGAGTAAGCTCATTAAATTAGTCTAAGACCCGTAATATAAAAGTACTATCTAAACAAATAATATCTGATGAAAGGCAATTAACGGGCCTTCTCCGTCCCTTCAACTCACACCGAAACACAATGAGGTATGCATTCCGATGCAAGGCAAGTTGGGGCTTGCGGAAAATTTTTGACACATCCAACATTTAAGCACGAATCAACATATAAGATGCATCACAAAAAGTCAAACCGCTTTCCTCATCAAGCGGCCGTTTTACTTTGAACAATTAAAGGTTTTGGTCGGGAGATACCGTCTCATAATCTTGGCGGGGTGTCAATGCCCTAGTGGTGGCTCAAGCAACTTCAATATGACAACCAAATGCCTTGGAAACAAATTCAAAGGCGGGAAAGGGGGAAGCAAAGCCTAACCTTCGAGATTTACACGACACACACAAGATTCGACCAAATTGACCCATGACTAAGGGGACCTAGACTACCGACTTCCTCACGGTTTTCACTAGTCTCTCATTTTCTTTTAAAACGGGTGATTTTTTGTGTCAAAAAGTAACCAAAACCACTCAACTACTCGACTCGTGAGACATGCCCGCAATCTAACATGGAATCCTCTTCTACAAGACCATTAAATGAGATGCAAAAAGGGAAAAATATGCATAGAAAGAAACAAGGGTTGTAACGGGGCTAGGGAGTAGGACAAAACGGGATTGTTGCAAGCAACATTTAGATATGTGAGGTTCAAATCAAGAATGGTCAACACATCACTTCCCACTTCTTATTGCAACACATGAGACACGTCTATGCCCTAACATAGAATGGATCATCAAAACTATGCAAAAATTGCATAAACCCAACTCAAATTGGAAAAACTTGAAAATGCTCCCCTTATTTCAACAAATGGTAACGTCTACACCCTAACAAGAACCCGGTTTCCCAAGTTCAAGCAAAAATTGTGCAAACCCGACTCATTTTGGAAAAACGTCAATTGGCCCTTTATTTAGCAACGGCTTTTGCTACCCCTTTTAATGATGGGGAGGGGTGTTGCTTGTCTTTTTCTTTTCTTAACTCAAATATATACCATCACAACTAACTCTTTTTGGATTTTTCAAAACTTTTTCACTTTTCTATTTTGTTTTTTTTTTCATTTCAATATCAAGACCTTCTTATTTACATACAACACCCAATAAATTCCAAATTTCGATCCAAGTGGATATGTACACTATCCACCACTATGACCCGACTCACCCCCTAACACATTACTACATAACCGACCAATTCTTGATCAAGGAAAGGTGTATATGGGATGTAGCTAATTTAGTGGGTTTGCCAAATGAAAAGGCTAAGGCTCAAAAGGGGTGCAACAAAAAGGGAAACAATGCAAGGGTCAAAACAAGGCTAGATTAGGCAATGTGAGTAGGGATGGCAATGGGTCGGGTTGGATCGGGTTTTGCTAGATCCAAATCCGATCCACTTACTTATTGGATCACAGATTCATATCCATACCCGATCCATATCCAAAATTTTAAAATTCATACCCGATCCATTATACTTTTTTCAAACCCATACCCGCTCCAAATCCATACCCGATCCACTACATAATCCAAAACCCAATACGAAACTTGATTTGACTACATAAAAATTTAATTTTATATAAGAAAATTTAAATTTCAAGGTTAGTAAAGCCTAAATTTTCAATAATATCCACTTGGATCGGGTTCGGGTATGAATGGATCGGGTTTGGATTTGGTTCGGGTTTTCCAATAGTGGATATGGATTTGGGTTTTTAAATAGTGGATCGGGAATGGGTTTTTAAAGAGTGGGTTTGGATCGAATTTTTTCCTTCGGTTCGATTCGGGTTCGATTCGGTTTGGGTCATAATTGCCATCCCTAAATGTGAGGTTTAAAAAACTGAATTGCAACTAATTGTTTCAAAATATGCACATAAATAAACATCTCATGGTCTAAAAAGGAAAGGACGCCATGCTTATGCGTCGTGATGTAACATGTCACGCAAGGAGCCTACTCACACCTAAGGGAGACCGGACATGGATGTACCGGTCCCAAGGAGGCTCTAACCCTCACATGAAAGTAGCTATGTCGAAATCTAGGTCTAGACTACGGTCTATGGTCTCACAAGGTGGTCAATACTTTCCGGTCTAGCCTCATTTCCCGGGTATTTGCAAGCAAACACCCTAACAAGGAGGTCACAAGGTGCAAGCCACTAAGAGGGGAAAGACACGGCCTAGACAATATCATCATAGATGGTATCATGCTCCCTTCCTAGACCAAATTTTGTTTAAAAATTTATATACAAACTCAATGCAATAAGAAGGAAACACAACACATATATACATGTGAAACAAATGCATGCAAGAAATGGAAATAACATGAATGGAAAATGCAACAATTTTGACTAATTCTAGCAACACATCAACACCAACAATCCACAAGTTCCCAAGGGAACATCCAAGGCACAAAATTTCCCATCCTCCTTCAAATATGCAAGATATATAAAGAAAGAACGGTAAAGGAGTAAGAGATTAGAACGAGTTTACCAAGCGATTTCTAGCTCCTTTTTGCCTCAAATGGTCAATGCATATGCCAAAGGTTAGCCAAACATATATATATATATACAATGCAATATTTTTGGAATTTTGGAATTTTTTTCGATTTTTAGGCATTTTCTTGATTTTTCTTAAATTTACAAGTATATAATGATATGAACAAATATAGACAATATTCACAAAGTGGATATTTCCCTCCCCACACTTGAAATTTACATTGTCCTCAATGGAACAAAGTATAGGGAGAGAAGAAAAAATAAACAACATATTTTTGGTGGTTTTTGAATTTTTTTGAAATTAAAGAACATGTTTTTGGATTTTTTTTGAATATTTGAAAATAAATAACATGTTTTTGTATTTTTAAAATGATGTAATTTCCTCCCCACACTTATTTATATACATATTTCCAATGGAAATAAATGTGTGGAGGAAATTCGGAAATGAAATACATGTTTTTGTTGATTTTTGATTTTTCAAATTTTTAGTGATTTTCAAATAAGTATGCAATGCATGATCTAATCTATATGCAATATTGAAATACGATGCAAGCTATACTATATGAATGCAAAGAGAGCTAATTTAGATTAGCTCCTTTTCGAATCATGTTACTAAATGCAAAATGTGGTAAAAACTTAATTAAAGAGAAAGAGAATATATACATTGCGGTGGTTCTTTAGTAACTCCACCAAACCTCTTCATTCAAGGACTTCATTCAACCGGGATCAATATCCCGAGATCCCACCAACCTTCCAACTTCAACACAAGGATTAACAACACACGAACCCTTGTTCTTCATCATCATATCATGCAACTTACTCATGGCATCTTGAATCTCTTGCCATTTTCGGTTTATTTCTTCGTCAAACTTTTCCTTAGTCTCTTTGTCAACATTTGGGTCACATACCCTCTTTCCTTTCGATCTCTTCCTCCATCTTTTTGGCTTCTTCTTTTCAATTCCCGGTTTTGATTTTGGAGGGGCATTGGTGCTAGAATTGAACTCGGTTTCCCAAGTCTTGCCCTTTTCCCCACACTTATCTTTAGCATTCACTTCTTCTTCAAGGAACTTATCCGGTGGCTCATCATCAACTTTTGGCTCACAAGCAATCAAGAATTCCATGTTCTCATCTTCTTCATTCTCATGGAGTTCTAAAGTTTCCACGGCAAACATGTTTTGAACCACGATTTTCTTTGAAGCATGTGGTAACTTGAATTCAACTTTTTCTTTCCCAACTTTGAATGACAATTGTCCCTCTTTGACATCTATGACGGCTCCTCCCGTGGCCAAGAATGGGCTGTTGGAGCTTATGTCCTCCACAAATTAGTGTGATAACATTTGTAAATCTCTTACAGGTTCACAAGGGTATACTTCGTATTTTAATCAGTTGATTAACGATTACCTAATAACGGTTGACTTGCTAGAAAGTTTGACGTTATTATCATACAGATGGCGGTGATCAACTGGTCCCTAAAGGTCACACCTATAGGATGTGTTTGAGAGATGTGGTTATAGAAATATAATCACATTGATGCCTTATATGACTAAACAGTTAGTCAATGTGTTGATGAGACAATTATTTAATGAAGATTAAATAATATTAGTGGAGACGAATTAACTGTAAATTCGTAAATTGAATATAATAAGTTATATTTAATTACATGTATGTAATGTTAGCTTGGACGAATTAATCTGTTAATTCGTAATTAAATGTAATCGGTTATATTTAATATCAACAAGATGAATGTGTCATAGTGGTAATAGTGAGGGTACTCAAACCAAGAGGTCATGGGTTCGATCCTCACTAGATGACAATTTATATTTAACACATTTTTACATTTTTGGAAACCGAAAATAAGGAATTAAAAACTCCTTATTGTTTCGATAATTGGGCCGGAAATTAGAGGATGAAAAATCCACCCTAATCCACCCTTATACACGGTTTAAGAGGGTGAGATGGGTGAATTCATTCTAACCTAATTTTTGCCCTAACTCAACCTTGCCTCCTCTCATCGGAAAGACACAAAAAACCTAAAATTAATCTGTTGATTTGGGGATCGATTCTAGCATAATCAAAGGGCATTTCTCATATCGTCTTGGGTGCAACTGATAGGCGAATATCTACTTTGATATTGTTCTTAGGCCGTATTTGCTAGGACCGAAGGTTATTTCTTAATCCTTTACAATTTTGTTTATGCAATTTAATTTTATGACTAGTTTCATCATTATAATTCGTTATAGTCCTTAAAATTAAAGGGATGCATACAGATAAATCCCACAAGTGGTATCAGAGCCAAGGCCACGAATTTTAATTTTGATGATTTTCATAAAATTGTTTGTAAACAATAATTAGGGTTTGCGAGAAAAAAAAAATATAATCGGCTGGTTTTTTTTTAGCTGTGGAATTTTTTTTATTTCCGTTACTGTTCACGGATGAACAGTATTTTTTTAAAAAAAAATTATTTTCTGTTTTTTTTTCTTTCTTTCGGTTTCTCCTGAAAAACCGATTAAAGTTTTTTTTGCGGCTGTTTTTGTTTATGCCGATTTGAAAAGCATCCGAGAAAAGAATTTTTTTTTTCCTGTTACTGTTCACGTGGTTACGGTTCACAGAGGAAAGATTTAAAAAAAAAAAAAAAAATTTGTCTTGTTTCGGTTTTTACAGATAAAACCGTGTACAATATATGAAATGGGCTGTTTTTTTTGTTCTTGCTGTTATTGGCCGAAAAAAAAGGGCTTGTTTTATTTTTCCTTGTTTTAGCCGAGACTTATAAAAAAAAAGGGATTTTGATTTTGTTTGTTTTGGCCAATATTAATTATACATTACCTTTACAATGTATGATTAATGGTTGTGAAACGGTTCACAATTTGAAGATACCTAATTATTTTAAAGCAGTTTAAAATAATGATGGATTAAATTCATATTACAAGTTTAATATGAATTAAGATTGAAATTAATGTGATTAATTGAGGAATTGTCACTTAATTTAATCAATTAAATAGGTGGTTTGGATAAAATTAATCTACATAATCAAAGAATTATGTCTTGTATGTTTAATTTTTTTTAGTTGATGCTTTTATTTTTGTTGAATGAATTGTTGAATGAATCGTTGAATGGATTTAATTTACGTATTTTTGCAATCGGTTGTAATTTGTAATACTTAGTGTGGCCTTAGTTAATTATGTTTTCGTAATGAAGGAAACATAATTTTTATGTAATTATGAGATCTCGAATCTCCTTTATTTTTCTTTAGTTTTTGGGTTTTGAAATTAGAATGTAATAAATAGGTTTATCATGTAAATTTATTTATTGTAATTTTCAAAGAAGACTAAAGATGGAGATTGGAGCTCACTCCCGCTACATGGATCAAGATGGAACATCGAGACAAGCTTCTCGGGTCCAAGGATGGATTCCAAATTTGTATTTAATGTTCATTTTGATAGGATAGGCCACACTAGGACTTTTTATTGTTTTTACGTTTTTCATTCCTATTGCTTTTCATTCACATGATAGTTTATGCATCATATTCCGCCTAAAACCAAACCACCTACTAAAATGCATGAAAATTAACACATATAGGTTGTATGTTAGTTTTCATAGACATACAGATGTCACATGTTTATTAAGCCATCACCTTAGTTTATTCATTCACGCATGCTAGATATTAGTTTACTTAAAATGAATTAAAATAAAGTTGATGGGATCTTCCTCTAAAACGGAAATTGAGATTAGTCTTTATAAGGGCAAACAACTATGAATCCCTTCTTCGTCGGTAGGCATAATATGACCCCTTCTACGTTGGGTAAGTAGTTTGTGTTGACTTAGTTTATCTCAACATTATAGTCCGAAGAGTTTCTAGGATTATAATGGACTAAAGATAGAATTTACAGAAATTTATCGACCAAGAATTCTAAAGGTAGAATTAGCCAAAAGGTGGGCTTATCAATTTACAGAAATTGAGTCTTGGGATCATTTATATAATTCTTGAGGAAGGTCAATTGTATAAATGCATGAGTCTTCGAGTTATGACATTAGATCATTAGACTTAAATTATAAACGATGAGTATGCTTATTATAATTTTCCCCATTTCACAGTGTAGAATACGTTTTATATCGATAATACTGTTTTAACAAATGGCTGGAAATAACGAAATCCCAATGCCGAGTGCCACACTTGGACGCGAGTCCTGGCTGAAAGTTTTTATGGACAACATGAATCAGTACACGCGACTGAAGAATGATGGGTCCAACTTTGCGGATCGGGAGGCGACACTACGGAATGCTTTTGCCATTGCGACGGTAAGCTCAAGTACTTAACTGAGCCAATACCGGTAAACCCAGGCCCCAATACAGGAGTCAACGAGTCACTCGCTTATAGTGACTTCGTTATGGAAGCGGGTGAGATAAAGAACGTACTCATCTTTGCAATGGAAACCAATTTGCAGAGACGCTTCATTGCCCGAGGTGCGAACAAGATTTTCACCACGCTCACTAACGAGTTCTCAAAAGCACCGAGAATCGTTACATATGAGCATACCCTTTCTTTGATGCGAAACTCCGAAAGGGCCAACCGGTTAGTCCACACATTCTTCACATGATTGTGAATGTCGAGAAGCTGGAGGCACTTGATTGCAAAATCAGTGAGAGCATTGTCATTGACCGAATGCTTCATTCTCTTCATGATGGTTTTGCCCTTTTCAGGGCGAACTACTACATGAATGACTTGAAAAAGAGTCCTCATGAGCTACACTCCCTTCTCGTACAGACCGAGAAGGATATGAAATTGAGTGGGAGCATGAAGCATCTCACGATTTCCAACAAGGGTAAAGGTAAGGGCAAAGCTCCAGGCGACCTAAATGTAGGTAAGCCAAAGTTTAAGAAGCCAGGAAACGGTAAGAGTGGGCCCGGTGAGACTAGTGGCTCACAGGGCAAGGCAAAGAGCAAGGGCGGTGACATTGAGTGCCACCATTGTCACAAGACTGGACATTGGAGGAGGAACTGTCCCGTGTACCGTGAGGACATCAAAGCAGGCCGCGTCGTTCCTGTTGGTATGTCATCTTATATTCATATGATTGAGATTAACCATGCAAGTTTCGGAACTTGGGTACTTGATACTGGTTGTGGTTCTCATCTGTGTAATTATTTGCAGGACCTAAAGAACATCATACCTCTCGAAAAGGGTGATGTGGACCTGCGAGTCGGGAATGGAGCACGAGTTGCTGCAGTCTCGAAGGGAACATATGTAATCCAACTCCCTAGTGGTTTTGATTTATATTATATAACTGTTACTATGTACCCAGTTTATCTAAGAACATTATTTCTATTTCCGTCCTCGATATAGACGGTTTTGCATTTTCAATAAAGGATAATACCTATATTTCCTTTTAATGAAATGATTTACAAAAAGCGATTTCCATGAATGGAATTTACATCTTAGATCAAACCACGGAAGTATTACACGTGAATAATAAGAAATTAAAGGTTGGTGACAAAGATCAAACCTATCTATGGCATTGTCGAATGGGACACATAAATGAGAAACGCGTGAAGAAACTCGTCGATAATGGGACTATTCCCGCATTCGAATTTTCTACATATGGCACGTGTGAATCATGTCTCATTGGCAAAATGACTCGAATTTCCTTCAAAGGTGTTGGAATGCGCGCTAGTGACCTATTAGGACTCATACATACTGATGTTTGTGGACCTATGTCAATTACCGCTAGAGATGGCTATAGATATTTTATCACTTTCACGGACGATTTGAGTAGATACGGATATGTCTACTCAATGAAGCATAAAAGTAAGTCCTTTGAGAAATTCAAGGAATACCAGAACAGGGTTGAAAACCAACTGGGTAGAAAGGTTAAAGCACTCCGTTCAGATCGGGGTGGCGAACATCTTTCAAATGAGTTTGATCAACACCTTAAAGACGTGGAATCGTTTTGCGATTAACACCACCGGAACACCTCAATTAAATGGTGTGTCCGAACGGAGAAATCGAACCTTACTTGATATAGTTCGATCCATGATGAGTCACACGGTAGTGCCTGATTCATTATGGGGTTTTGCTCTTTTGTCAGCTGCTCTTATACTTAACCGAAGTCCGACCAAAGCTGTCGACAAGACTCCATATGAAATGTGGAAGGGAAAGGTACCTAACTTGTCCTTTATTCGGGTTTGGGGCTGCAAGGCTTATGTCAAGTGGAGACACGAGGATAAACTCGGCCCGCGATCGGTCAAGACATACTTTATAGGTTATCCAAAAGGAACATTTGGTCATTACTTCTATTCGCCTACCGAACATCGAGTTTTTGTTGCGGCTAGTGCGACGTTCTTAGAGAAAGAATTTCTCGAGAACAAGACGAGTAATAGAACCTTTGAGCTGTCGAAGATTCCAGAACCAACAACCGAGGAACGGATGGAGGAAGTTGTTCCTCCAACTGATGATACGGTTAATATTCCTGAGGAACCTAGGAGGTCGGGTAGAGTCTTTCATCCTCGGGACAGATACATTGGTATGGTCGAGGAGAATGACGTTTTACTCCTAGAGAGTAATGAACCCGCTACCTATAAAGGTGCTATGGTTTGTTCCGACTCAAAGCTATGGCTCGAAGCCATGCAATCCGAGATGGACTCCATGTATGAGAATGACGTATGGGATCTAGTTGATTTACCTAATAAGGTAAAACCTCTACAGTGCAAATGGCTTTACAAAATAAAGCGTTCTGTAGACGCGCAACCAGATACCTATAAGGCACGACTAGTGGCAAAAGGTTTCACTCAAGTGCACGGATTGCGATGATGAGATTTTTGCACCTGTAGTCATGCTACGTTCCATTCGGATAATCTTAGCGATTGCCGCTTTTCATGATTATGAAATTTGGCAAATGGATGTGAAAACCGCCTTCTTAAACGGTTATTGGGAGGAAGAGTTGTACATGGTGCAACCCGAAGGTTTCATATATCCTGAACATCCTAAGAAAGTATGCAAGCTTAAGCGTTCCATTTATGGACTTAAGCAAGCTTCTCGGAGTTGGAATCATCGTATCGACCAGGTGATAAAAGAGTATGGTTTCACTCGATCGGTCGAAGAACCATGCTTATATATCAAGTCGAGTGGGAGCAAGATTGTATTCTTGATATTATATGTCGATGACATACTATTGATTGGGAATGACATTCCTCTCCAATCTTCGGTTAAAGAATGGTTGAAGAACCATTTCCAGATGAAAGATCTGGGTGAGGCAAAACGCATATTGGGAATCCGTATCTACCGAGATTGATCACGACGGACGTTATCACTTAGTCAGGAGTATTATTTGGATAAGATTCTTGAGAAGTTCAGCATGACCAACTCCAAGAAGAGGAACCTTCCAATGACGTCTGGGATACAGTTGAGCAAGTCTCAGTCACCCACGACGCCTGAAGGGGTTGAGCGCATGAGTCGTGTTCCTTATGCATCAGCTATAGGATCAATCATGTATGCCATGATATGCACACGTCCAGACGTGGCATATGCATTGAGTATGACGAGTCGGTACCAAAATAATCCATGTACCTACGGAGGACTAAGGATTAGGTATTGACTTATGGAGGAGATACTAAGCTATGCGCAACCGGTTACGCAGATGCTAGCTTCCAAACGGATCGAGTTGATTAGAAATCTCAGTCTAGAGTCGTTCTTACTCTTAATGGTGCTGCGGTCAGCTGGAATAGTTCCAAACAGGAAGTTGTAGCAGATTCTACTATTGAGCCATTGAAGTATGATAAGCATGGAGGGCACGTTATTTCCATGAGAATTAAACGTGTTCCTGAGTTGTAATAGTTGATTATGAATTTGATACATTATCTTTTTCTTATACTATTTATAACTTCATCGTATTAATATAATATTTTGTTTTTCATGTGGATTGTACTGACAACTTTGAACGCCACAAAGTGAACTGAATTACATTATATTTTGTTTTGGTCCATAATCGCCTACAAGAGTTGATAACTCTGGCTATTATATTGTGCAGTCGGTTGATGGTGGGTTCAACGAGCCATAAGTCAAACTGTTGACTGATCGATCACAAATGCAAGATTATAACGATACCTCGTAGGACAAATTTTTGTGACAACGTAAGGGAGTCCTAAATGTTTAAAAACATTCGGTGCCAGGTCGTGGATAGGACATCCATTGTGTTCCTAGAGTCGATTCTTTTGACTATCGACTGTCTCTTGAGATTAAGGCAGTTTTTGGGTGACTTTGGTTTCTTTCTCACGGTCTGCCGTGAATCGGAGGCTAAGTAGATTTTTTCGGGTCATTTCATACTTGTGCTTACATCTGCAGGATTCGAGTTGAGGAAAATATCCAACCCTTATCAGGTATAGTTATTTCTCAGGGCCATCGAGGAGTTGTAACTGAAATGCATGGCCATGCTCAAATGTTGATTCGTTTATCAGTTAAGTTACTCTCTAGTCGGGGAAACCACTCTTGATAATGATCGCTTGTAAAATACGACCTTTGTGAATATGGATTTGCAAATTGTTTTACATTGAGTGGGAGAAATTTTAGGATATAAGAATCGGTTATCGCACATACACTTGTGAGGACAAGTGGGAGTTTGTTGGAGCTTGTGTCCTCCACAAATTAGTGTGATAACATTTGTAAATCTCTTACAGGTTCACAAGGGTATACTTCGTATTTTAATCAGTTGATTAACGATTACCTAATAATGTAGATACCTCGTTTCTGCACCTCCCGCAAACCACCCGGTGGTGATTGGGCCGCATGTTTGATACGCGGAACGATTTGTGACAGTTCGTAAGATTATCATCAAGTGATTGCTCAAATATTAATGCCTACCTCTTAGATGTCATCTACGTCCCGATACGGTCGTTTTGGCAGTAATTAGAGTACATTCAAAGTCCGGGTCAAAAACCGTCTCCATTTCCTGATAACTGTTAAATCCCGAGTCAGAATGTTCTGGAATGTTCCGGATATTTCTATTCCATATTTCATAAATTTTATCTTTTGGCAAATAATATCCCGTAATATTTATAAGATATTCGAATTATTTCCGTCCTACCATAACTCAAACGCGGAAATCTTTCTTGAGCGGGAGGAAACCTCCACGGGAATAAACGCGGCAGAGTGCGCCTCTTCCAAGAGACGCAGTGGCTGCTGCGTCTCTTCCCATGCCCTTTTCTGCATGTTTTACGTATCTTTTTCATATCTTTCCGAGATTCACTTCCAAAGAGTCTCCGAAACCCTAATCCCGTCGCGTGATTAGTATAAATAGGAGCCTTCGCTCCTCATATTTCTCACGCGAGTGTCCGCCCTTCTCTTCTCCCTTTGCATTCTAGACTTTGTTCTTACTTACTGGCGCCTACGTGCTTGAACTTTCGACCACGTAAGCTCGGATCTTCCGGTACCACCTCTCCGTTGCATGACCGACCAATTTGACCAACTACACTCAATCAACTTAATTAATCAATCGTTTTCCTCTTACGAGGGCACTTTCTTTGCATTCGCGTCGAGCATCACTAATCGATATCTTAGTCCTTCTCGTTCCGTCAACATGTAAGTCTGAGGGTGTATAATTCTCTTTATTTATTGTATTTATTTATTTATCATCATCCATTGTAAGGTTTATGTCGAAAGCACCATTAAAATCGATTTCTAAAACCCTTTGTTAAAACCTGTTTTTTGCGGATTTCCAGTAGATACCCGTCGAGAAAAGACGCAGCAACTGCTGCGCCTCTTCGAAGGAGCGCAGTTCCTGCTGCGCCTCTTCGTGAGGCTGCCGCAGTTCCTGCTTCTTTTCTTCTTCGTTTGTCCTCTGTAATTCGTGTCCAAATTCTTTCCTTTGTTTGTTTCGTCTGTTAATTCTTCGTCGTAATAGCATATAATCCACATGTATTATAATCATTCATCATGTTCATGTTTAATTTATCATAAATCCGACTTAAATCCTAAATAATCCAATATTTACGGGTTTTCGTCATAAAATTCAAACCCGGGTTTTAGGGATTCAATTTGTTCATATTGAGTTTCTGGAATTCGTCATTGATATAGTTTCATCTGTTTATTCGCATGTTCATCGCATATTCGTTGTATACCCGTCGTATTTAGTCTAATTGACTTATTTCAATAGAGGACTCATTAGTACTTCCTTCGTTTTCATCATAATTTCATGTAAATAATCCGTTTCCGATTCATCCCATCCATGTTTATCGCTTTTATGACCGTCATTCACATGTAATTAACCTATTAATCACTTCCATCCGAGTAAATATTTTAATCCATCATTAAATTCATCAATTCAAATTAACGATTTGCAGTTCCGGCTTCACAGCCAGAACTCACCCTTGGAACAGACGCATCAACTGATGCGCCTGTTCCAGGATGATTTCTGTCCCTGAACTCCGTTTCTGCCTTGACCTAGTTTGTTTAGACTACATATTAATTGACTATTATCCGTATTATCACTTTCTGTTTCGTTCGATTTATTTGTTTTCATTCTTTTATTTCTTTTTTCTCAAATTATCCGTTTTAAAGGTATTTTCGACATAAATCGCCTATTCCATTGTAATTAATGTAATTTTCATCGTTGTAATTTATAATTATTGTATTTCTTTTATTGCTTGTATGCTTTCACATGTAAATGAACATTAAATCCAACTTCGACATTAATTGTATGCTAAATTAATTGTTCACCGACTTAGTCTAATTCTCACATGCTAGGATTAAAACTTGGATGTTGCATTGCATGCATATAGCCGACGATATATCAAGTACGAATAACTTCCCTAATCATTAGTAGAGGCCGCTATCGAGGCGGGCGGGATTAGGTGTTCGATCAAAAGAGCTTCCTAATACGTACCCTCACCCCTTACTCCAGATCTCCGTGAGCACCCGTGTTCATTGGCATCCACGAGAGTCATTCTAGACATAGAATGCTAAGGGTAACGATTGCTTAGTGTTCATGTCACTACTTTGTGTCTTGACATGACACGAGGTATTCGAACGGTTCCAATTTCCCATAAAAATTGGTGGCGACTCCATACAAAATGCAAACGCTTGTTTTCGTTTCTTCACCAAAGCGCCCCGTGTGGGGCCCCCTGTCCACGGTTTGGCGACTCATTGGGAATATACACTTACGTGTAGCTAAGGGTGAAACTTGAACAAGGTTAGGGAATAAGTTTGTACAAGACAATTGTCGGTTTTCATAACTCGGTCTTCCTAGACTGTTTTACTCGGCCTTCCTAGGCCCAACCCAACCCATTCGACCGATCGTCCCGTCTAAACGGTCCTAATTCTTATTTGGGCCTAAGGATGGATAGCGATTGACGTCATCCATACCATGATGCTTACTCTTGTTTGTATCAAGGGCCTTCACTACTTGAGGAAATGGACTAGGAATCGGCCTTACTCTTGTTTGGCACGAGCCTCTCCACAGACTTCGGGTTTGATGGTTCGGTATGGCAACCCACCCTTTAAACCAAAACCCTTTTAAATGCACTCAGCATCCCGTTATAATGCTTGTAAAAATGTGTAAACCTTACGTGATCACCATTTCTAAACAAAATCATGACGAATTTTCAAAAATCAAAACCCAATTTCGAAAAAAAAAGGCCTTCAATTAGCGCAAAATCCGGTCAAAACTCTGTCCGTTTGTCGTGTCAAAATTCGGGCCACAAGCCCATTTCAAAACCTCACTTCGAGTCCACTCCTACAACTACACTACAGTTGACTAGGACACACATTTTCAAAGACCTTGTCTTTCTTCAAAACTCACTCAACACAAGTGGCACACACCCACTTCACGAGTCAAAACTTTTCCTCTTTAAGCAAGTGTGATAGATTGGTCGATCGTGTTTTGATTCGTCGCCGATCTCTTATCCAGTTTCCAAGATGCCCGGATCAAATGATGAAACGAATCTCCAGCAAATTCAAGATAGTAATGATCGAATCCTAGTCGCGCTAGCCCAAATGCAAGTTACCCAAGAGCAAACCTACGACCGCCTTGAGCACATCGAAAGCCGTATCTATGACGTAGAGGGAAGGTTGCCTCCCCTTAAAAGTGAAGTGCTACGTAATTCTGATGACGAGTCTAGGGATGAGAATCCTATCATAGGGACGACTGCAGCTGAGAAAAGACTCCAATACCTAGAGGAGCAATTGATGTACCTTAAGGGGGATGACATTTATAGGGAAAACAATCGCAAGTATGAAGCCGTCAATTCCAAATTGCCAACCAACTTTAGCATGACGGATATCCCTAAGTTCAAGGGGGATGAGAACCCTTTGAATCACATCCGCGCCTTCAAGGATTACATGTCTATCAAAGGCATCAAACCCGAGATGTTCTTAAGGATCTTGGGGATACGTACTCCAACACTCTAAAAAGGTTAATGAAGCAAGGTAAACTTGGAGTAAAACGTCAAGGACTTGATTTTTGGACATATAAGACTCGAAAACAAGAACTAACTTGAACAGAATTAGACTCAACAAAGGACTCGATTTGGACACTTAGATGGATTGTTTTAAGGACCAACAAGCTATATAAGGACACATTTAGAAGCTAATAAACGATTCAACCAAAGCAAGGCACGAAACAGCCTGTTTTGGACGAATATAAGATCCTAAATAGCTTGATAACTTTGAAAGAAAGCAATGGAAATAAGATTGTAACTTAAATGCTTATGAACTAAACATTCAAATAACAATTCCCACAATAACTTAAGGCAACAAAACAGAAACTTTGGGACTGTTTTGACACAAAACAATAACAAGACTCGGGATATGACTTGAGAAGATCACAAAGCAATCTCAAGACTCGGGATGTTGTTCAAGATCACAAAGCAAGAACTAATCCCCTTATGCACTTGGTCAGATCACAAAGCAAACCAAGATACACGACCCCAAACACTAAGTAATGGAGTTGTTCTAGCACTAAGCAAAGAACTAATCAAGGGTTTTGAGAAACCTCATAAAACTCATAATTTTCATTAACTCCAATCTGATTTTCTCATATGTCTAACTTGGTTTATATAGACCAAGGCTTACAATCTTGACCCTTGATTACAAGTTACATCTAAGGGCCACAAAATGAGCAGCTAAAAGGACATAAAAACAGCAGCCTAGGCCTCTTACAATGCTGAAATTGAAAATGACATAAAGCAAAGAAATGATAAAGTAAACTAATAGTCCAATCTTCCTTGTTTGTAGCTCAACTTCTTATTTATGATTATATGGACTGATTGGAGGCTTGTGGAACCGTGTATGACTCCTATTCAGCTCCCAAAAAGTCTCTTGAGCTTTGTTGGAACAAAAGAGGAAAGATTGATAGCGACATTTAGCTCATTGTTCAAAACCGGGTCCCCTTGTACCTTTGCTTTAGTTCTTCAAATAATTTCTGAATGGTAACCCTTGGAGATAAAAGATCCTACACAAAAACATCCTAAACTCACCAAAGATGTGAAATAGGGCGGTTGGAGGCATGACTTCTTAGACGGAATTGAAGTTGGACCTCGATTGTTGGTGGCGGTTCAAAACCGGGTTTGGAGAGCATCTTAGGAAATCAGACGCATTTTGGAAGAGGCATATCTCTTAGCTCAGGACGAATATCAGGGCCCATGATAGCTCATTTGAAAGCTAAGGGATCTAACTTTCACCTCCAAAAAGAATCAACCTTATACGTTGAGTAAATCTCGAGTTATTGAACTTTTAGTGCACGTAGGTCATCGGCTGTCCAGAAATGCGCAGTCTGTTTGCATCAGCCATATCTCAAGCTATAGACCTGATATGGAGGTGATTCAAAATCCATCGTTTTTCTAAGATCCCAAGCTTTCTAATGACATAATAATCATTGTATTTGCATGAGTAAAACTTGAGATATAGAGCTTGAAAGTTAGGCTTGATGTAATGACACTTCAAAAAGCGATGAAATGCATTCAATTGTGAACCGTTCCTTGGACTGTTTCTTTTGGCTTAAAAATGAATCACAATGCAACAAATTTTGTTGCAAACTCCCTTTCTTCAAAAGAATTTGCCCTCAAATTCTCGACATTGTCATCTTCAACCTCTTCACAATAAGACCACACACACCTCAAGAGATGGATTATCATGACTTCCTCCCGGATCATAGACTAGAATTGTGTATGGCAAGAGAGGTGTTGTTACTCTCTTGTCACCAAAGTTCTTGGACAAATCAGGCTCTAAGGACGTTTGAGGTTGCTCCTTACTCGGTTGGCATGCTCCCAAGATGTAGCTTTTGAAGCAAGAACCATGGCTGATGTAGGAGGTCGGATTTGGTACACTCGAGTATGGAACAACCCAAGACTCTCCTCTTGCTTTACCCTTGCTTGAATCCGAACAAGTTCCACCATTGAACATGACCATGGACTGTCCAAACTCCATGGTTTGAAGGCTAAGTAGTCCTTGGTTAACAATCACTTCTCTAGGCCCCAAATCAGTAGCTTGGTCATTATTGATGGCTCCATGGGTAAGGGTATGGCTACTCTCCTCCTCACTAGTAGGCTCATTTAATGAGTTGAAGGGGTTTTTGTTTCAAGACATGGGTTCTCAAAGATAGCACTACATGAGCTATTCATTTTAGCATAAGTGCTCATGACCTTTGGCTCAAGGGACTTAGACTTAGGACAAGCAATGTTTAAGCATGGCATGACAATTCCTTGGTCTAAACTCTCCTCTATCCCAACTGTTTTGGTTACCCCTAAACATTCCCTTTTAGCTAAAGCCTTATGGTTTTCAGGCCTTGCTAAGCTCTTCTCCACACACAAAGCCAACTCAAGAAATTCACCATATGAATGCATCATTTCTAATTTAATCCTCCTAGCAATTTCAGATTTCAAGCCATTGTAAAATCTGATTCCCTTAAGAAAAGAACTTACTTCATTGTCATACACAAAGTGTAATTCCTCAAATAATCTAGAATACTCATGAACACTCAAGGAATTTTGTTTAAGGGTCTTAAGTTCAACATAAATTATCCATGGTAGAAGAAGGTAGAAACTTTAATCTCATGTTCCTTTCAAGTTTAAACCAAGAACATATTCTACCCTTCCCTTCCATCCTCCTTGAAAATGTAAGAGTATTATACCACAACAAAGCAACACCCTTTAAAGAAGACACAACCAGTTTACACTTCTCTTTATCAGAAAAACACTTGTTCTCGAAATAGCATTCAACATCAAACAACCAAGACACAAATGCTCTACTGCTTTCACCATTAAAGGAAGGAAGTAATGGTGTGTTACCTTTGCTTCTAAGGGTAGGAGAGGAATTAGAACACTCATAGGGCAGGAGGTGTTCTCCTTGATACAAATCAAGAGGTTTTGGTTCCCTTGGAACCCCATGGGTGCTTGTTGCAATCCTTGTATGCACATCACCTTCATACCCTTTTGTTAGAGCTTGCAACTTCACCATAGCTGCTTTTAATGACTTGGAAATGGAAGCAAGATCACAAGGCTTCATCTTTGAGCATGGAACATAGGGTACAACACCAATAGCTACTGATTTTCCCATGAAAAATCAGAATGACAACAACTTAAGTAAAACTGATTTTTCAAGAAACAAACCAAAGCTTTGATAACCTCTCTTCACTCATTGGGTTGTTTTTTGTAGTTTTAGATGTAGTTAGGAAAGATGAACACTCAACCAAAGCTCTGATAACCAATTTGAACTAAAACTATCAGATTTGAGTTGATATAAGACACGAAATTCCCCAAATGACAAACAAAGAAAACTCAGCTTGTTTAGGACTCAAGGTATGACTTAATTCGAACACAAAGCAATGAATTAAGCCTAGGACTTGTCCAAGCACTTAGCAAAGGACTTATCCAACCTCCTAGCACTAAGCAAGGGAGTTTTATCAAGCACAAAGCAAAGATAAAGAAGAAAGAAAGCAGGTTGCTTCTTAGGGTTTTTTCATTCAAAATAATCTGATTTTGTCTAAGGGTTGTGCTTGCTTTTATAGGACAAGCAAGACAATCTCCTCCCTTCATCTAAGATAGCATCCTATGGCCACAAAAAGAGCTGCTAATACCACCAAACACGGCAGCCAATGACCTTACAAGAAATCAGAAAAGAAAAGGACATAAAGCATAAAAGATAGAAAGTAAACTAATAGTACAACAATCCCTTGTTTACTAGCTCAACTTCTTATTTATGATTATATGGACTGATTGGAGGCTTGTGGAACCGTGTATGACTCCTATTCAGCTCCCAAAAAGTCTCTTGAGCTTTGTTGGAACAAAAGAGGAAAGATTGATAGCGACATTTAGCTCATTGTTCAAAACCGGGTCCCCTTGTACCTTTGCTTTAGTTCTTCAAATAATTTCTGAATGGTAACCCTTGGAGATAAAAGATCCTACACAAAAACATCCTAAACTCACCAAAGATGTGAAATAGTGCGGTTGGAGGCATGACTTCTTAGACGGAATTGAAGTTGGACCTCGATTGTTGGTGGCGGTTCAAAACCGGGTTTGGAGAGCATCTTAGGAAATCAGACGCATTTTGGAAGAGGCATATCTCTTAGCTCAGGACGAATATCAGGGCCCATGATAGCTCATTTGAAAGCTAAGGGATCTAACTTTCACCTCCAAAAAGAATCAACCTTATACGTTGAGTAAATCTCGAGTTATTGAACTTTTAGTGCACGTAGGTCATCGGCTGTCCAGAAATGCGCAGTCTGTTTGCATCAGCCATATCTCAAGCTATAGACCTGATATGGAGGTGATTCAAAATCCATCGTTTTTCTAAGATCCCAAGCTTTCTAATTACATAAGAATCATTGTATTTGCATGAGTAAAACTTGAGATATAGAGCTTGAAAGTTAGGCTTGATGTAATGACACTTCAAAAAGCGATGAAATGCATTCAATTGTGAACCGTTCCTTGGACTGTTTCTTTTGGCTTAAAAATGAATCACAATGCAACAAATTTTGTTGCAAAACTCCAACCCATTGGACCTACTCCCGAACCCGAAAGGAAGTCCAAGTTTTGGGATGAAAATTCATACTGTGAATACCATAGGGGCAAAGGGCACGACACAGAAAAATGCTACAAGTTGAAACACGTGCTTCAAGATATGATTGAAGATGGTCGACTTCCAATTCCACCAGGAGGTAAGCCCAACAACACTCAGAATCCTCTTGGAGTTCTAGTGATTACAAGTGACGAATCTACCTTAGATTGCTCACACCTCATTTCTCCCACCGAAAATGAAATTCATGCAATTGAGAAGGAAAGGCTCTACTCTACTATCTCCCCTACCATTTCCGACTTCATCACATGGGCAAGGAGTGTAGATAGACAAGTGTGGGAACTAGAAAGCATGGTAACGACCTTGCGCAATCCCAACGCAATACCTAAAGAACGTGTGCCATTGATCTTCTCTCAAAATGCCACTATGCAAGAAGTAGTCACCGTGGTTGATAAACTAGTCGATCAAATCATACGACTAGAAGGTGACATCATGAGAATGAAGGAACTAGCTGCAGTTAATGGGGTTTGGGCCGATGATGATGAGGACGAATATCTCATTGAAAACTCCCTAGTCAAAGAAATAGTCCAAAATGGTGAAGACCAAGATGTGGATCACCTAACTCGTTCGGGTCGCCCATATCAAAGCACTACTCAAAACGGTCCAACCAACGTCATCACACCAAATGACAACGAAGATGACCCCACTGATCATTTGCTCAAGCAATTACAGAAGACCAAGGCTGATCTTTCAGTCTGGCAACTAGTGGCAAGCTCATTTCCACATCGCTAAGCTTTACTGCAAGCTTTGGCCAAATTGAATGTAGCACATAACTCCACTCCTGAAGATGTAGTCAACTTGGTCTTCCAAGAATCACCTAAGCTAAGTAATCCTATTACTTTCTCGGATGAAGACT
This sequence comes from Silene latifolia, assembly GCF_048544455.1. Lineage (NCBI taxonomy): Eukaryota > Viridiplantae > Streptophyta > Magnoliopsida > Caryophyllales > Caryophyllaceae > Silene > Silene latifolia. The sequence goes on from NC_133530.1 coordinate 82,865,553, forward strand.
TGCCACCTTTTGGCGCTAGTCACAACCTTGCTCTATACATCACTGTCATCTGTCTAAAGAAAAATGTGCCAATGACCTTGGTAGACGATGGCTCATGGTCAACGTCATACCCCTCAAAACGGCATACAAACTAGGCATGAAAGAGTCGGATTGGACTCCTACAAATCAAGGTGTTCGTGCATATGACGGTACGCGACGAAAAGTGGTAGGACTTGCTAGCCTAACCATTGCCACAGGACCAATCGAACGGAAGGTTAACTTCCAAATAGTGGACATCGAAGCTTCATTCAACATACTTCTGGGAAGGCCTTGTATTCATGCTTCCAAAGCGGTAACATCCACCCTTCATCAAAAGATCAAGATTCCACTAAATGGCAAAGTAGTGACGATCACTTCGTCACCCATCAAGGCAATAATCGAGAAGCAATCAAACAATCAAGTCCTTGCGGATCCCGTATACGAACTTGGGGGCTTCCAAAGTGTAAGTGTCATAGAAAGTGAGTTGGCACCCTTATACTATAATCCCTACTCTAACTTGGTGATCTAACTTGGACTAGGGTACAAAGCCACTAAAGAAGAGGTTCTCGAGATGCTCACCCAAGTCCAAAATCGCAAGCACGTGGGAGTACAAATGAGGCCATATCTCCCCACTTTAAATGGGTACTTTGTCCAAGAAGGAAGTTCAGAACTATTTCATGGATTTCCCGAACCTTGGCATTATCTTGAGAGGAAGTTAGCCGGAATCGAGATCTTTCACGATTGCTACTTCATTCCTCCAGAAACGGTTCCTACCGTCAAAACCCATCAAGCGCCTTGCTTAGACGAATAAGCTGTTAGCCTATTGTTTGGAGAAGATCGATTCGTTAGGGCCGCGCAGGATGAGATCATTACTATGATACTTCAGGACGATCGCTTCAACCCCACCGCGTTGATCACAGAAACCGACACAAAGCAGCAGAAAGGGTGGAGAAAATCTATCAAATGGACTAACAACCAAGGAAGACTCTTCAAGCTCACCACTGGAGAAGGAGAGATGTTCAAAGGAGAACCAGAAGACGACGAGTTCGAGTCGGAGTCGGAGTCGGAGTCAGAGTCAGAGCCTAGAGAAGTCATTAGAGAATCTACTCCTGTTGTCATCCCCACTCCCTTCGTTTCTCCTAGCTTAGCCTCGAGTAGTCACGAGTAGTTCGGAAATGCCCCACCATCGTCCTTTGCATGCCACCATGGATCGGTTGGCTTCTTTGTTTCAACTTTACTCAAATCTTAATATGAATAAATCGGGTTACGCTTACTCTTTGTGTTATCTTGAGTGCAATTCTGTTTACGATGATACGAGGATGACCAAGACCCGGACTTGACCAGAAATACCTCCCTACGTAGCCAAAGAAATACTACAGGAAGGGGAAGGGGGACCAGTAATAGAGGACACCGAACCCATCAATGTTGGAACCGAACTAGAACCCAAAGAATGTAGGATAGGGACTACCTTGAGCTCTACTGAAAGGGCCGATTTCATAGACCTCCTAAATGAATTCAAAGACGTTTTCGCTTGGTCCTACAAAGACATGCCAGGGATCGACAGGGATATTGCCGAACATAGGATTCCGATTAAGCCAGGTTTCAAACACAAAAAGAAAGCTTCGACGAATGAGAACAGAATGGGCTCTAAAGATTAAGGAAGAAGTTGACAAGCAATTCAAAGCCGGGTTCATCAAAGTTTCCGAGTATTCTGACTGGGTAGCTAACATAGTACCTGTACCCAAAAAGGATGGGAGAATCCGTGTTTGTGTTGATTTTAGGAACTTGAACAAAGCGAGTCCAAAAGATGACTTCCCTCTACCTCACATTGACATATTGGTAGACAATACTGCAGACCACGCATTACTATCCTTCATGGATGGATATGCGGGTTATAACCAAATCAAGATGGCCGTGGAAGATATGCATAAGACCGCGTTCGTCACCCAATGGGGAACATATTGTTATACAGTAATGCCGTTTGGATTGATCAACGCCGGAGCTACATACCAACGCACCGCAACTACACTCCTACATGACATGATGCACAGAGAAGTTGAGGTATACGTAGATGATATGATCGTCAAATCCAAGGAAAGAGAAGGACATATTGCGAACCTTCGCAAGTTCTTCGCAAGGCTACGAAAGTACAACATGAGACTCAATCCTCAGAAATGTACATTTGGGGTAACATCTGGCAAACTCCTAGGATACGTTGTTAGCCAACGGGGTATAGAAATAGATCCTTCCAAAATCAAAGCTCTGATCGAAATGCCACAACCTCAAACATAAAAAGAAATCAGAGGATTCCTGGGAAAAGTACAATACATAAGTCGATTCATATCAAAACTTACGATGATTTGTGAGCCTATCTTCAAGAAACTCAAGAAAACAGACCATACCATGTGGGATGATGATTGTCAAAAGGCGTTTGACCGAATCAAGGAGATATTGGCTAAACCACCAGTGCTCATGCCGCCGCAACGAGATCAACCTCTTGGTTTATATCTCACAAGAATGGCAAAAACCGCCATGGGTGCCATGCTAGCTCAAACCGTAGGAAGTGAAGAGAGAGCTATCTACTATCTTAGCAAGAAGTTCTTGGAGTACGAGTGCAAATACTCACAACTCGAAAAGACATGCCTCGCTCTTGTGTGGGCAACGAAGAAGCTACGTCATTATATGCTTAGCTACTCCGTCAAGATATACTCCAAAATGGACCCCGTCAAATACCTCTTCGAGAAACCCGTCCTCAACGGACGCCGGCAAGATGGACTCGATGCTCTCGAATTTGACCTCAAATATGTGCCACTGAAAGTTATAAAAGGTCGCGCCGTCGCCGAATTCTTCGCAGAAAATCCTATCAATGATGCACAAACCATAGATACTTGGTCATTTCCCGACGAGGACATACTCCAAACCGATGTAGACTCCTGGGACCTATACTTTGATGGAGCATCAAACTTAAAAGGGTTTGGAATAGGAGTGTTGCTCATTTCTCCTGAAGGTGAGCATACACCAATTGCTGTCAAACTCGACTTCGAGGTGACAAACAACGCCGCGAGAATCGACTTGTCTCATTGGACTACAAGCGGCAGTAAGCTTAGGCATCAAAAATCTCCGAGTACATGGGGACTCATCACTGATCATCAACCAAGTTACAGGATCTTGGAAAATCCGAAGCGAAAGCCTCGCACCCTATCAGGCTAGGATAGACCAAGTCGCTCAATTCTTCGATCACGTAACATACCTACACCTACCTCGGGAGGAAAATCAATTTGCAGACGCTCTTGCGAAACTTGCATCTTTGATAAATATGCCAGATCACATGATGGAAATGCCCTTGTGTATCGAACGACGGTCAGAGCCGGCTTATGTCCATCAAATCACCAATGAAGAAGAAATCGCACAGGAACCCTGGTTCCAAGCAATCCTGAATTTTAAGCTTAATGGTACCTATCCGCCGGATATGGACAAAAGGGGACAACGTGCTATACGCCTATTAGTTTCCCAATACATCCTGATGCAAGGAGAATTATACAAAAGAACACCTCTTGGTGTAGTCCTACGATGCCTTGATCATTCACAGGCACGAAAGGTGATGGAAGAAGTCCACGACGGAGAATGCGGTCCTCACATGAGTGGGCCCATGATGGCAAAGAAAATCACACGTTTGGGATATTATTGGACCACAATGGAATCCGATTGCATCAAATACGTGAGACATTGCCACAATTGTCAAATCTTCAGGAATGTACAACATGTCCCTCCTTCGTTGCTCTACACGATGACATCTCCTTGGCCATTCTCTGCATGGGGAATTGACATAATCGGGAAAATAACCCCAGCCGGAACAGGAGGTCACTGTTTCATTCTAGTGGCGATTGACTATTTCACCAAATGGGTAGAAGCGGCTTCCTACACTGGTCTTACGGCCAAAAATGTGGCCAAATTCATACAAAATAACATCATCTGTCGATATGGTTGCCCACATGAGATCATTAGCGATAATGGGTCACACTTCCAAGCTGAAACCGAGCAATTGCTAGCCAAATACAAGATTAAGCATCACCACTCTTCGCCCTATAGACCACAGACTAACGGCGCGGTAGAGGCAGCAAACAAGAATGTTGTCACAATTCTCTGGAAAATGATTGACAACTATAGAGATTGGCCAAGCAAGATACCTTTCGCCTTATGGGGGTACCGTACATCTGTCAGGACGCCCACTGGGGCTACTCCTTTCTATTTGACCTACGGAATGGAAGCTGTACAACCAGTCGAGCTAGAGATACCATCCTTGCGTATTCTACTAGAAAGTCAAATCCCGGAGGCCGATTGGAAGAGGGATAGGTATGAAGAACTCATCCTCCTGGATGAACGTAGGCTACGGGCCTTGCATAATGTCCAAACATATCAAGCACGTATCAAACGAGCTTTCAACAAAAGGGTTAGGCTAAGAAACATCAAAGAAGGAGACTTAGTACTCAAATCGGTTAGAGCTCTTTTGCAATAGACCCAAGGGGAAAATTCAAACCTAATTGGGCCGGACCATTTCTAGTCAAATCCATACTCCCAGGGGGTGCGGTTAGAATTACAGACCTAGATGGGAATGAGTTCTCCAACCCCACAAACCTTGACCAATTGAAACGGTACTATGCCTAGAATAGGACAAAAACGTGCCTCGCGTAAACCCATGTGTCGCTCTTGCGGCATTAAATAAACGGCCCCTGGCCAAGCTGAAATAAGCTAAATGTCACTGTGCTCTTGCATTTTGACAAGTTTGTCATCCTCATATCATCAAATAAACTAAATTTGCACCTCCAGAGTAAGCAAAAGCTCATGCTTATTTTCTATGTTCATTACAAGCTCTTACTTCGAACAATTATTCTTTTACATTTACTCGAACTACGCGCAAGGGTTTGATTTCGCTTTTCAAGTGAATACGTAGGCAATCCTTCACGGGATTCAACCCGTTATATCTAAAATGTAAATAGAAGGACATTTGCATTGCATTTGAAATTCGACAAGAATAATAAGTGGAAAATCTCAACGGTTTCATAACCATTTAACCTTTTTTATTTCATTCACTTTCTAATAATAATAGTAGTACGTTACATAATAAAAATAGAATAGGCTAGGATTCTAAAAATCCCTCCTTTTTATTACAACAATAATAATAATAATCAAATAATAAATAAAGACTCGGGCTATTCCTCCATTTTCCCCTTGCCCTTGTCATTCTTGTCATATTTCTTGTCACGACCTCGAGCCGGGCGCTCTTGCACCACTTCAGACCTAATCACCAACGGTCTTTCTCGAGGCCTAACTCTGCCATTCTTGCCAACCACCATTTCCGCGACAGGAGTAGTCTTTGATTTCTTCGAAGGATGAATGACCTGAAACCCAGCTTCTTCTTCTCCCTCTGTCAGATGCTTCTCCTTCTCTTTCTCTCCCTCGCGCACCTTGTAGTCAACAGGCTCGCGTTTCCTCAGTCTCTCGCGCTCTTCCAGAGTTGTAGCCTTTCTCCACCTCAGATAAGAGTCCGACACCCACAAAGCATTGGTGGAGAAGCTCAAGAACCACATGTTTCTTTGGGCCCATTTAATGGTCCACTCCCTCTGGCTCTCGGTAGTAAGCGTCATAGCAGTCTGCGGGACGGTGTCAAGCCTAGGGATCGTCTGTTTCAACCCAACTTGCCTCGTCAATCTCTCCGGGAAGATGCATACCATAAAATCCAATCCCGGAATGCGCACGGACCTAGTGGGATCCAAAGAAGACACTCCAGTGACAGACTTGAGGTGCCACCACGGTACGACCCACCTAATCAACGGACCATCGTCATTCTTCAGCTTGTTCTTCCAATAATCGCAGACCCGGGTAAAGTCCACCATGTACAACCGCGTCCTCATCGCAATCGAACGAGCATGATATGAAAGTGCATGAACTGGAGGCTCGATCAATCGGAGCCGTTCCATAAGCCAAACCTACCAAGAGCAGGTCTTAGACATCGGAAAAAAAAAAAAAAAAAAAAAAAAAAAAAAAAAAAAAATGATGTCTTTTACCCGCAAAATGACGGACTCCCAAGAACGACAGATCGCGGTTGGATTTTCTATTATCCAAACCCAAAATGATCTCTCTCCTAAGCATAAGCAAGTGGGCTCTGCGCGACTCCATTTGCTCAATAAGACCCAAAAGACGGGGATCACCTCTCAAATCTTCATCAACGTGTCCTTGGAAGACATACACGTGCAGCAAACAAAAGCCAAATGCCCTCCTCCTGGCAACATGAGAAACAGTAGGGTCGGCCCTGTTGATGAATCGGTCTACAAAGTCCAACATTCTCACGCCTTTCGGGGTAACTAAGCGGTCCACCTCGAGTCTAGTCAGTCTAAGCAAGTCTCTGAATTTGCTCTTATACCCTTGTGAAGTGGAAGGAATGGCAGGTAGATGTTCGGGGTCCCACCCACCAATAGCAGCAATTTCTTCAGGAAATGGGCAAATGTCACCTCCTGGGAATGCGAAAACATGATAATTCGGGTCCCAATAGTCAAGGCAAGCATCCAAGAACGGTTTTACTACCTTAATGAGTTTCAAACTCAACAAAGACCCAAGGTTATAAGCACCCATGTCGTGCTTCTCCATATTCGAAAACTCCTTGGTCCATTCCTTCAAACGGATCTCCAAAGTATTCATAATGACAATTTTCTCTTGAAAATTTATTTTGAGAGTTTTATGTGAATAGACGAGGAGGAGACGGAAGAATTGTGTGAATTAACGCCCCGTCGACGCTTCTATTTATACTAATTGCTGTTTCCAAAAATCCGCCAGAACGGACCTGCTTGGGAACAGGCGCAAAGACTCCGCGCCTCTTCAAAGGAACGCACTCTCATCATCTGCGCCTCTTCCCGATCTCTTCTGATTTCCGCGTTTGGATCTTTCCTAATTCTATAACGAATAATTTCCTATTCCTACGGGATTTTATTTTGGTAAATACGAGAAGTTTACCATGTTTCAAGTTTCCTAATTTGGCGGGCACGCATTTCGAGACGACATCGACAGTTCGCCATTTTACCACATGTGCACATTTTCATTTTAGGAAATACATTTCATTTTCATTTTTTTTTCCAATTCATCATTTTAGGACATAATTTCCATTATAATTCATTTATTTTACCAAATTTCGACACGTATATATTATTTTTTTCATTTATTTTCTTAATTTCATTTCCACATTTCTAACTTACAGATTTCTTTTTCTTTTCTTTTTAGGGGGTAACCCTCCCTACCGTCCGGTCATTTCCGGCAAATTTTTTGCTTTTCCTCGTGTTCTTTTGCGTCTCATTTTGCGCTGATTAAAGGCCTTATGTATATAAAATGTATGTTTTGCGTGACTTCTATGTAAATTTCGGCAGCATGACGGCGTAAACCGTTATCTACCAAACCTGTTCAAGAACTAACCTGCAGGTACAAGCAACACAACCCAGCAGCAAGGGCACTCAGGCCATCATATATACACCAAACAAAGCAAATGTACAAGCAAACTGGGGGCTTGCGCCCCGAACGAAGTCCAAAAGTACAAGCAAACTGGGGGCTTGCGCCCCAAACAGAGTTCAAAAATGTTTCAATATCAGATGTCCAAATGAAGTCCGCCTGTGAGTGTTTTCGGGCATTCGCTGCCGGTCCCAAGCCCGGATAAAGGAGGAGGGTTGCGGTAGGTCTGTGGCAGCCAGCATAAAAACTTCGTCACATTTTATGGACATGAATCGGAATTTGAACATCGTTGGGCGTCTCCTCGAAGCGACGCGCTGCACTTCTTAGACCGGGTGTAGTGATAAGTATGTGAGGTTGCTAGGTCGTCGCCCGGAGCGACGCGCCATCTTTACATCTCGGGGTGGTGTCAAATAGGCAAGGGTGCGCTACATCTTCTAGACCCGGGTGTAGTGAAAAATATGCAAGGGTTGTTAGGTCGTCGCCCAAAAGCGGCGCGCCACCTCGAAGTATGGGTGTGGTGTCAAATAGGTTTGGATCTAGGAAGCATGGTCAAGAGCGGGTAAAGAAATCAGGACATGACTTTAGGAAGGGTAGTAGGTTACGGTTTGGTACTTGGAATGTTGGCTCTTTGACAGGGAGATTAGCTGAGGTAGGGGAGGTTATGAAAAGGAGGAGAGTGCATATAATGTGTCTACAAGAGACAAAGTGGGTCGGAGATAAAGCAAGGGTGATAGCGCCTTGGGGTTATAAGCTTTGGTACACGGGTAAAGACAAAAGTCGTAATGGAGTGGGTATTGTCATTGATAAAGATTACATTGATGATGTGGTAGAAGTATCGAGAAAGAGTGATAGGATTATGGGTATTAAGCTTGTAGTCGGGGATGAGGTGGTGACGGTTATAAGCGCTTACGCACCTCAAGTAGGTTTGGATGCTTCTTTTCGACGAGCCTTCTGGGAAGATTTGGAAGAGGTTGTAGAACGAGTCCCTATTGGAGAGAAATTGATCATTGGTGGTGACCTCAATGGGCATGTGGGTACTAGTCGAGTTGGCTTTGAGAACATTCATGGGGGTTTTGGGTTCGGGGAGAGAAATGAAGCAGGAAGTGACATATTGGATTTTGCTTTGGCATATGACTTGGGTATAATGAACACTTGGTTCGAGAAAAGACATTCTCATTTGGTGACTTATAGAAGTGGAGGTAATGCTAGTCAAATTGACTTCCTTTTGGTAAGGAATGTGTGGAGGAAAGAGTACACCGATTGCAAGGTCATACCCGGGGAAAGTGCCGCAACACAACATAGACTAGTGGTTCTTGATTTTCGGGGTAAGAGAGACTTGAGGAAGAGAAAGATAACCGGTGAGGCACGGATCAAGTGGTGGAAGCTACAAGGGGGAAACCAACAAGCGTTTTTGGATAAGGTTGGAAGTAGCGATATTTGGTCGGATTGCGTGGAGAAAGATATTGATGCAACGTGGGATAAATTGGAGCATGTTGTAAAGGATTTGGCGAGGGAGGTATTAGGGGAATCTAAAGGGAATAGACCATCAAGTAAGGACACATCTTGGTGGAACGATGTGGTGAGACAAGCGATAAAGACTAAACGTGAATGCTATAAGGTTAAGGGAAATGCATGAGTGATGAAAACTTTGAAAAGTACAAGGAGGCTAGACGAGCCGCTAAAAAGGCCGTACGGGATGCGGGGGCAAAAGTTAACCAAGAAGTGTATGCCAGGTTGGACACGAGAGAAGGAGAGAAGGATATCTATAAACTAGCTCGCATAAGAGACCGAAAGACGAGAGATATTGGGAGAGTTAGGTGTGTGAAAGATATGGACGACAAGGTTCTGTTCGGATAACGAGATAAAGGCTAGATGGAGTTCTTACTTTGATAATTTATTCAATGGACATCGGGAACAAGGTTTTGGGGATGTAGAGGTAACACCAAGCATGGTTAATCGGGAATTTGTGCGTAGAATACAAAAGAGTGAAGTTAGAAAGGCGTTAAGGAAGATGGGGTCAAAGAAAGCGGAGGGACCGGATGGTATACCCATAGAAGTTTGGAGGTGCTTCAGGGAGAAAGGGATTGAATGGGTAACCATGCTCTTCAACAAGATTTGGAGGAGCAACAAGATGCCATCGGCTTAGAGGAAAAGCACTCTTGTCCCTTTGTACAAGAACAAAGGTGATGTCCAAGAGTGTTCCAATTATCGGGGAATTAAACTTATGAGTCATACAATGAAGTTATGGGAGCGGGTAATCGAGCAAAGGCTTAGGAGATATGTAGACATCTCGGAAAACCAATTTGGATTTATGCCCTGGAGATCGACTATGGATGCGATTTTTATCATGAGACAATTGATGGAATACCATCAGGACAAGAAGAAGGATTTGCATATGGTTTTTATTGACTTGGAAAAGGCATATGATAGGGTACCAAGAGAAGTACTTTGGTGGGCTTTGGCGAGAAAGGGTGTGTCGCGAAAATATATTGACCTCATAAAGGACATGTATGAGGGGCTAGTGCAAGTGTTCGCACTAATGTTGGGAGAACGGAAGAATTTCCTATTACCATCGGGGTGCATCAAGGTTCCGCACTTAGTCCTTTTCTCTTTGCTATAGTTATGGATGAGTTGACAAGGGATATTCAGACGACATCCCTTGGTGCATGATGTTTCTTGATGATATTGTGTTGATTGATGAGACAAAAGAAGGGGTGGAGAGAAAGTTGGAATTGTGGAGGCGGACTTTAGAGACTCGTGGGTTCAGCCTGAGCAGGAGTAAGACTGAGTATTTGAGGTGTCGGTTCACTAAGGTGGCGGGGTTGAGATCGACAGAGGCGGGGAGTATTATTTTCGATGGGAATGTTGTTGAGGGTTCGGATTTCTTCAGATATCTAGGATCTATTATTCAAAAAGATGGGGAGTTAGACGGAGATGTGACTCACAGAATTAAAGCGGGATGGTTGAAATGGAAGAGTGCTTCAGGGTTTCTTTGCGATAAAGATATGCCCCAAAGATTAAAGGGAAAATTTTATCGCACGGCAATTAGGCACTGCCTTACTACTTTACGGCTCAGTGTTGGGCCGTGAAACATTGTCACATTCAAAAGATGAGTGTGGCGGAGATGCGCATGTTGAGGTGGATGTGCGGACATACAAGGAAAGATCGGTTAAGGAATGAGGTGATTAGGGAAAAGGTAAAAGTGGCGCCAATAGAGGACAAGATGATGGAAAACCGACTAAGATGGTTTGGCCATGTGAGAAGGAGACCTATGGACGCCTTTTGATTAGGAGGCCGGAGACTTGGAGAACAGAAAAGGTCCCTAGAGGCAGAAGAAGACCGAGACAGACATGGTTGAGAGTGATAGAGCACGATATGAGAGTTCTAGGGCTTGAGGAGAGTATGGTGACGGAGAGGGCACAATGGAGGGAAAGGATACATGTGGATTTTTAGTATTTGATGTTTTTTTTGACAGATTTAGTGTTTTTATTTATTTAATTTAAAGAAATTAATTTATTTATTTTTCTCTCCTTTATTACACACTTTTCCAACAACCACTTTCTTATGGATTTTACATGGTTCATTCCGTATCCTTAACTCTATTTCGGTTTTTAAAAATCGTTTTAACCTTTTCTCTCAATTTAAATTTTAAGTTTTTATAAAAGAAAGACGGAATTCGATTCTAAAACCCCTAAGTTCACCTTGACTTTCCATTACATTTTCGTTCTCCCTTTTGTTTTTTATCTTCCCTTTTTTATTCGCATTTTGAGGCGTGCGTTCACCCATAGACGGTTCGAAAGGATGATTCATGTCAGCCGACCCCAAATCATTTTGGGATTAAGGCTCTGATGTTGTTGTTGTTGTTGTATCAGATGTCCAAATGAACAAGTCTATAAAACTACACGAAACTACTGCTGGGCGCCCTCCAACTCGGCAACTCTCGCCACCAGAACGGCGATCTCGGCGTCCCGAACCTCGAGCTCCCTCAACAAGCGAGCTGTCTCCTCCCGAGACTGGGTCAACTCTCGCTCCAGCTCGCGATCACCCTGTAAACAGCAATAAATTGGCTCATGTCAATCGGTTCAAGCAAGATCGAAAATCAAAAAAAATAAATCAAATAAGGTTCATAACTGACGACCTCGACCACCGACGAGTGCCTCGATGGCAGTAGCTCGCAGCCGGTTGGCCACCCTCCATAGCGCCACGAACCGGGACGGCACGACCTGCATTATCAAAAGAAATTCTCAGCGAATTGAGCAAACTCAATCAAATGTGTTCTTACACAAAAGGTCATACAAGTTGGAGGCTTACCCTCCGAATCGATCTTGCCCGATCATCTAAGCCAAAGATCCGTCACGGCTACGTCAAAGTCACGCAACTCGGAGATCGTCGTCCTCCCGGTCGCGTCAGTGTACTCGAGGGTCTCGGGGTACTCTGGGGGCTCGATGCCCGCCGCCTCAACCTCCTGCAAAGACAAAAAGCTCTCATTAATCGATGATCCTTCGTCGTAATTCTCAAAATCAAATCAAGAAAAAAAGTAAAAGATACTCACCACTACCGCCGATCGCCAACCTCCCGTAAAGGAACGCCGAGTAGTCCTCGCCAAAGCGAGAAGAAGGTCGTCACCACCATCGGCACCCGACCAAGTCCGCCTCCCTCTCGGCCTCGGAAGGCTCCCTAAACATCGTCCTGGGAGGATCGACGGGAACCGTCAACACGTCCCGAGAGCATTGACGAGCCAACCGCTCGCCCAAGTACCACACAGGACCCATCGACGTCCTCAACAGCAGTCGACTCGGGCTCCTAGGTCGAAGGATCTCAGCGACAAAAGGAGGCGCTCCAGCGTACTCCGCCCAAGGTCTGGGCACCCACTGCGACAAGATAAAGCACAGATCATTCCTATGATCAATTAAAAGCAAAGTATAAGAAGAATAAATGAATACAAATGGGATACTCACGCTGCTTTCACCAAGAGCGTTCACGTCCCGTCGGTAGACATTGTGAGAAGAACGCTTGCTCTTCGTCCGGCACATGACCCAATCCCTCACCACGGGATAGGCCCTCTCCAACGGCTCCGTCCTCTTGGGCGCGAGGCCCGGAAAGTAGGAGTACACCCACGCCTGTAAAACAGAATAATCAATGACGATCTTTCGTGATTTGATAAAGAAAGGAATTTACTTTAGTCTAAAGGAAGGTTCATACCTCCAACAAGTAGCCCAGTCCGACGGCGCGGAGAAGTCCCCTTCTCCATCAACTCCGGACGAACCATGGCCCTCATGAAGCGGATGAGGACCGCAAACCAAGATGACCCGGTCCCCAACGCCCTAGGGAACTCGGGTCGGAAAGGAAGGGAAGGAGCTTCGTCGACAACCTCTCGCCCTTGTCTCCGAGGTAAATCGAAGACAGAAACCACCAAAGCCACGGGCGAGCCCTCTCTTTCACCAGGGGAGGAGGAGCCGTCTCCCTCCCATCAATCGTCACCGGCGTCGGGGTCTTCCCCGCAAAGTAGTCTCGAATGTAAATCTTGGGTACCAAACCCGGACTACAACACCTTCGGCGACAAGTTCCGGCCGATCAATCTCTCGCCTCGGCCGAGTCCGCCCTCATGGCGTCTTCGGCCACACCATCTCCCCCGGTCCCACACGGCGGACCGAGAAATCATGACGTAATCCTCCAAAGTGACTCCCACCTCACCAAAAGGTAGGTGAAACGTGGAAGTCGTGTCCCAAAATCGGTCCAAGAAAGCGCGGACCAGGCTAAGGTTAGCCCGCAACTTCCTCTTCACGATATCCCTCCAGACCTGAACCAGAGGACCGAACGCTCCACGCTCGATCATGGCCCTCTCCTCCGCCGACAGCTGCTCGTAGTGCTCCATCGCTGTCGTGTAACCCGAGAACGACCTGATGTTCCCAGCCTCCTATTATGATTTGAAACAAAGATATCTTTAGTTTTGAATAAAATTTGAAAGAAATTTGGACAAAAAGAATGAAAGAGGACAGGTGTGAGTAGTGAATTCCTATTTACCAAGCTCTTCACCGTCCTGTAGGACAGGTGACCCTCTGCAGCCCACACGAGGTGTCTACTCTCCCAAGTCTCAGCCACGCAGAGCTCCTCTCGGTGACGACCTCCTCGCCCGACGTTGGCCCGTCTCGGGGCCTCCTCCTCCTCGACGGCCTCCTCCTCGTGAGCCTCGTCTCCGGCAGCCATCACCGCAGCGGTGAAGGCCTGCTCTAAAGCCTCCTCAACAGTAGTGGCGTCTATCTCCATGGGAGCTCTCTCAGAAGTAGAAGCCTCATCACCTGCAAAGCAAATTCAGGCCGCGTCACACGACGACGAGCCTTTGTTAAGGGGTTTTCAAGCCTTCAAAGCCCTGAAACTACTCCTCCCGTGCCATCCTTGGCCATGTTCCCATCAACCCGGTCACTCATACGATAAATTGGGTCAAGTCAAGTCCAATTCGAAGCCTGGTTCTGGGTTCGAGTCGGAAATTCGGCAGCATTTCGCTATAACGGTGATTATGCCCTAGAAAGGTGCCCTGAAAAAGTTGTCACAAACCAAAATTCCGAGATGGTAGGAAGTTTACCCATCGTTCAAGGATCCCAAATATCAAATTTCATCGCAAATGGGCAATCCTAAGGCTATTTTCGAAGCAATTTACGGTTCAGCTGTAAAACCGTCTCAAAATTCACTCAAAGGCTCAAAACTTGATGAAAATTCGAAGCGAATGCATGGTTGTGTTCCTAACACTACCTCCTATCCATTTCTAGTGTCAATTTGGCAAGGCAAATCCATTTGGGGGAAAAGCCCCAAATTTTCGATCAAAAGGGTCGAAAACCCTAATTTTCGCGGCTCAAAATTCGACAAATGTAGAAGATTAATGCAAGATCAAGACACATACCTCGATTAGTCATGTTTAAAGCAAGCTTTTGAATCAAACCTTGGCGGAAATGGTGAAGATTTGAGAGAGAAATCGAGTGATTTATGTTTCGAATGCAAATGAAACAAATGCCTCTGATTTTCGCGTTTTTACGCAGGAAAGCCAAAATTGGGGAAAAGACGCAGCAGGCGCTGCGCCTCTTCCACGAGACGTAGTTCTTGCTGCGCCTCTTCCTGCTGTTCCCTCCACATGGATTTTCAAAAATTCGTTATAAGTTCGTTATTTGTGGGCCTATCTTTGGTGCGCCTCTTCCACAATGCTATTCTAATCTCTGGGCCCATTCGACGATTTTCTTTCGTTCCGGCTCACATTTGTCCCCAGCGCAGCAGTATTTTGCAGTATTGCTCACTCAAGATTTCTTCCATGGCGATCAAGATGTTCCTAATCGTCAATATATTCCCCAACAAGAGTTCGCTTGAGACCGACGCAAGCAGATTCAACCTCAAGTTTTGCCGGAGTTCGCTTGAGACCGACGCGAGCGGATTCCCCAGCAGTTTCTACCGACGTCCTGCTGATTTCGATATTTATTCCTCACGGAGTTCGGCAAAGGTGTCATTCTCCGGAAGCATCTCGAGAAGAAGTCTCAGGTATGGTCTCTTCTTATGGCTGGCGAGCCTCCTTACGTAGTCTAATGGACTTTAAACGACCCTCCCCGATAGTCGACAGACTCTAAAATGTTCCCGACGACAGGTCCTTGGCTCAGACCCCTTGAGCCGCCTCGCGTCGCCATAGTCGTCGAGTTGTAATCTTGATTGACCTGATGGCTATACTTTGACTTTCGCCTTGTCCAAGCCTCAGTCAAAGTGGGGGCTCTGTAGATACCTCGTTTCTTCACCTCCCGCAAACCACCCGGTGATGATTGGGCCGCATGTTTGATACGCGGAACGATTTGTGACAGTTCGTAAGATTATCGTCAAGTGATTGCTCAAATATTAATGCCTACCTCTTAGATGTCATCTACGTCCCGATACGGTCGTTTTGGCAGTAATTAGAGTACATTCGGAGTCCGGGTCAAAAACCGTCTCCATTTCCTGATAACTGTTAAATCCCGATTCAGAATGTTCTGGAATGTTCCGGATATTTCTATTCCATATTTCATAAATTTTATCTTTTGGCAAATAATATCCCGTAATATTTATAAGATATTCGAATTATTTCCGCCCTACCATAACTCAAACGCGAAATCTTTCTTCAAATAGAGGAAAACCTCCTGGGAATAGACGAGCAGGAGCTGCGCCTCTTCCAAGAGACGCAGTGGCTGCTGCGCCTCTTCCCAGGCCCTTTTCTGCATGTTTTACGTATCTTTTTCATATCTTTCCGAGATTCACTTCCAAAGAGTCTCTGAAACCCTAATCCCGTCGCGTGATTAGTATAAATAGGAGCCTTCGCTCCTCATATTTCTCACGCGAGTGTCCGCCCTTCTCTTCTCCCTTTGCATTCTAGACTTTGTTCTTACTTACTGGCGCCTACGTGCTTGAACTTTCGACCACGTAAGCTCGGATCTTTCCGGGTACCAGCCTCTCCGTTGCATGACCGACCAATTTGACCAACTACACTCAATCAACTTAATTAATCAATCGTTTTCCTCTTACGAGGGCACTTTCTTTGCATTCGCGTCGAGCATCACTAATCGATATCTTAGTCCTTCTCGTTCCGTCAACATGTAAGTCTGAGGGTGTATAATTCTCTTTATTTATTGTATTTATTTATTTATCATCATCCATTGTAAGGTTTATGTCGAAAGCACCATTAAAATCGATTTCTAAAACCCTTTGTTAAAACCTGTTTTTTGCGGATTTCCAGTAGATACCCGTCGAGAAAAGACGCAGCAACTGCTGCGCCTCTTCGAAGGAGCGCAGTTCCTGCTGCGCCTCTTCGTGAGGCTGCCGCAGTTCCTGCTTCTTTTCTTCTTCATTTGTCCTCTGTAATTCGTGTCCAAATTCTTTCCTTTGTTTGTTTCGTCTGTTAATTCTTCGTCGTAATAGCATATAATCCACATGTATTATAATCATTCATCATGTTCATGTTTAATTTGTCATAAATCCGACTTAAATCCTAAATAATCCAATATTTACGGGTTTTCGTCATAAAATTCAAACCCGGGTTTTAGGGATTCAATTTGTTCATATTGAGTTTTAAAATTCGTCATTGATATAGTTTCATCTGTTTATTCGCATGTTCATCGCATATTCGTTGTATACCCGTCGTATTTAGTCTAATTGACTTATTTCAATAGAGGACTCATTAGTACTTCCTTCGTTTTCATCATAATTTCATGTAAATAATCCGTTTCCGATTCATCCCATCCATGTTTATCGCTTTTATGACCGTCATTCACATGTAATTAACCTATTAATCACTTCCATCCGAGTAAATATTTTAATCCATCATTAAATTCATCAATTCAAATTAACGATTTGCAGTTCCGGCTTCACAGCCAGAACTCACCCTTGGAATGCAGACGCAAGAATCGCTGCGCCTCTTCAGGGCGCGCTCTTTGCGCTGTTCCAGAGATGATTTCTCACACGAACTCCGTTTCTGCCTTGACCTAATTTGTTTAGACTACATATTAATTGACTATTATCCGTATTATCACTTTCTGTTTCGTTCGATTTATTTGTTTTCATTCTTTTATTTCTTTTTCTCAAATTATCCGTTTTAAAGGTATTTTCGACATAAATCGCCTATTCCATTGTAATTAATGTAATTTTCATCGTTGTAATTTATAATTATTGTATTTCTTTTATTGCTTGTATGCTTTCACATGTAAATGAACATTAAATCCAACTTCGACATTAATTGTATGCTAAATTAATTGTTCACCGACTTAGTCTAATTCTCACATGCTAGGATTAAAACTTGGATGTTGCATTGCATGCATATAGCCGACGATATATCAAGTACGAATAACTTCCCAAATCATTAGTAGAGGCCGCTATCGAGGCGGACGGGATTAGGTGTTCGATCAAAAGAGCTTCCTAATACGTACCCTCACCCCTTACTCCAGATCTCCGTGAGCACCCGTGTTCATTGGCATCCACGAGAGTCATTCTAGACATAGAATGCTAAGGGTAACGATTGCTTAGTGTTCATGTCACTACTTTGTGTCTTGACATGACATGAGGTATTCGAACGGTTCCAATTTCCCATAAAAATTGGTGGCGACTCCATACAAAATGCAAACGCTTGTTTTCGTTTCTTCACCAAGCGCCCCCGTGGGCGGCCCGCTGTCCACAAATAACGGTTGGCTTGCTAGAAAGTTTGACGTTATTATCATACAGATGGCGGTGATCAACTGGTCCCTAAAGGTCACACCTATAGGATGTGTTTGAGAGATGTGGTTATAGAAATATAATCACATTGATGCCTTATATGACTAAACAGTTAGTCAATGTGTTGATGAGACAATTATTTAATGAAGATTAAATAATATTAGTGGAGACGAATTAACTGTAAATTCGTAAATTGAATATAATAAGTTATATTTAATTACATGTATGTAATGTTAGCTTGGACGAATTAATCTGTTAATTCGTAATTAAATGTAATCGGTTATATTTAATATCAACAAGATGAATGTGTCATAGTGGTAATAGTGAGGGTACTCAAACCAAGAGGTCATGGGTTCGATCCTCACTAGATGACAATTTATATTTAACACATTTTTACATTTTTGGAAACCGAAAATAAGGAATTAAAAACTCCTTATTGTTTCGGTAATTGGGCCGGAAATTAGAGGATGAAAAATCCACCCTTATACACGGTTTAAGAGGGTGAGATGGGTGAATTCATTCTAACCTAATTTTTGCCCTAACTCAACCTTGCCTCCTCTCATCGGAAAGACACAAAAAACCTAAAATTAATCTGTTGATTTGGGGATCGATTCTAGCATAATCAAAGGGCATTTCTCATATCGTCTTGGGTGCAACTGATAGGCGAATATCTACTTTGATATTGTTCTTAGGCCGTATTTGCTAGGACCGAAGGTTATTTCTTAATCCTTTACAATTTTGTTTATGCAATTTAATTTTATGACTAGTTTCATCATTATAATTCGTTATAGTCCTTAAAATTAAAGGGATGTATACAGATAAATCCCACATGGCCTACCAAGAATGACACGAGAGCGTCTTCCCATAGGGATGTCCAACACAACAAAATCGGTAGGAATTGAAAGCTTGCCAATTTGAACCATGATATCCTTGAGAATCCCATTTGGAGATTTGATTGTTCCATCGGCAAGTTTGATTGTAATGGAAGTGCGGGCTAAGCTTGAAATATTCAACCTCTTCACAAGGGCAAGTGGTATGACACTCACACTTGCCCCTAAGTCACATAAAGCACTATCCACCTTTTGGTCACCAACGATACATGGAATTGAGAAACTCCCGGGGTCATCAAGTTTGATGGGGATTTCTTTAGATTTGACCACATTGCACTTCTCACTTGAGGCATCAAGCTCATGGCTACTAATGTCCACTCTTCTAAAAATGACTTTTTCTTGCTTGGCCAAAGAGTGTTCTTCTACCATCACCATCTCTTCTTCTTCCGGGTTCTTCTCAACTTCTACCATCACATTTGGTGCTTTCACAATTTCTTCAAGCACAAATTCTTCACTCATAGTGGTTGGTGAAGTCATAATCATCTCTCCCTTATCCGGGTCGACTTCAACATCCAAGCTTGTACCATGAATTGTCATTATTTGCTCAAGCACATAGTCTTCTATGCTCTCTTTTTCGGGTTCATGGTCAACTTCTTGGAATGTTTTCATAGCCATGGAAAAGGGAGTAGTGTAAGACAACTCCTCTTGACTTGGCAAATCAAATGACTCTTCTTTTTCCTTTTCAACTCCAACCATGATAGCATTAACTTCCTTTGACTTCATAGGGTCCCTTGGATTTTGCCCTTGTCTTAGAAACACATCCGGTGGTTTTTGAGAACTCATGAGAGCTTGGGAAGCCACCTTAGCTTCAAGACTCTTGATTTGTTGTTGGGTATTACTTTCCAAATCCCCTATCAACTTCACCAAGTTGTCATATTTATCATCTCCCATGGTATTGCTTGCTTGGGGTGGTGGCTCTTGGTTGAAGGGTTGGTTGGAAATTGGAAGAGAAAAGCCATATCCTTGATCTTTAAAGTTGGAATTTTGGTTGTTCCCTTGGTACCCTTGATTGAACCCTTGATTTTGCCCTTGGTTGTACCTTTGATTATTGTTGTATCCTTGATTGAACCCTTGATCAAACCCTTGGTTGTCTTGATTACCTTGGTTTCCTTGATAAAAGTTTTGATTACCTTGGTTCCCTTGGTTACACCTATAATCTTGGTATACTTGAGATTGGTTGGCAAAGTTTTGGTTGGATGCTTGATTGTTGTTGAACGAGGGCCTAGGTGGACGGTTGGAGAAATTGTTAAATGCTTGGAAAGCGTTCACCTCTTGCACATTGTTCCCATCAATGTTGTTGTAATGATTATTTGCACATACTTCATAAGTGTGACCCATCCCTCCACATGACTCACATGTTGATCTTTACATCACTTCCTTCATGGATGGTCCATGAGAAGTGGTAGTTTGATTCACTTGGTTCACTTGCTTCTTCTTACTCAACTCTTCAAGCTTTTTGGTGAGCATATCAAGCTTAGCATTAGTCTCCACATTCACTAAGAATTCGGGAGGGTGCTTGCTTCTTCTCAAGACATTCACTCTTGTGCCATAATTTGCCTCGGAGTCCACCATTTTCTTAATTAGAGTCGTGCCCTCCTCTTTACCCAAATGATCGAATCCCCCTCCCGCGGAGGCATTCACCATTTCTTTTGTCCTTGGGAGCAAAGTTTGAAAGAAGGTTTGAGTCACGTACCAAGCCGGGATCCCATGATGAGGGCAACTAGCAAGTAGATCTAGGTACCTATCCCATGCCTCTCCTAGGGACTCTCCTTCCTCTTGTTGAAAGGTATGAATTTCGTTCCGGAGCATAGCGGTCTTTGATGATGGATAATACTTCTCTAGGAACGCCTTAGCTAAGGCATCCTATGTAGTAAATGTGTCCGGAGGGTGCACATTCAACCAACGATCTGCCTTGCCCGTTAGAGAAAATGGGAATAACATCATCCTTAGTGTATCCTTGGACACCCCATTCTTTTTCATCATAGAGACCTTCCTCTTGAACCTCCTTAGGTGAGCATGAGTATCTTCTTCAATGTGTCCTCCAAACAAGTCTTTTTCAATTAGGCCAACTTGAGCCGGGTGCATCTCAAAATTGTTTGGAGCCAAGATGCCAAAATTGATGGGGTTACAAGCATCATTATGGTTTGGACGGTTATGGTCACGTAAAGCCATTGGTGGTGGTGGTGGATTTGGTATATGAGAGGTTGGTGTTTGAGGTGGGTTATTTGGAAGTTGGAAGTTGTGAAATGGATTTTCTAATGGAGGCTCAATTGTAATGTTTGGTTGTTGTTGAGTTGTGTTTTCAATGAGAGGTTGGATGGGTGGATTTGCTTGGTTTATGGTTGCTTGAGAAGAGGTTATAACCCTTGCAATGGTCCTATTCCTTAAGGCTCTAAAAAGCCTTTCGGGATCGGAGTCAAAGAGCAAAGCTTGTAGATTCCTCCTAGGCATAAAACTCGACAAACCGTAAGACTCCTAGTGCTTTTACACACTAGGGTAAGGCAAAAAATCACACACACTCTACAAGAAGCACACAAACTACACAAACAAACAAACAACAAGTAAAGACTAAAGCTAGAAACTTCAACTAACTAAGCATAACCTAACGCCATCCCCGACAACGGCGCCATTTTGATGTAGGGAATTTGTCGTCATTTCCCAATAAAAAACAATTTATAAAGAACCCAAATTAAGTAGTATAATTAGGATGTCGAACACAAAGATGGCGGGGGTGTATACTTAGTCTGTTTAACTCCCAATTTAGCCTAATAATGAAAGAGGTTTGATTTATGATAAACTTAGATGCAAATAAACTAAATGAGATTGTAATTAATCAATATGAGAAAGACTAGAGCTTTCGGGTTCACTCGGGTCATTGGGCATGAAACAAGGCAAATATGAGGAATAAGTGATTCAATTAGTCAAGGAATTATGCCTAATGTCTTAGGACACCTAGAATTCGTTAACCCACTATCGTATGATTAACTAAAACTCGTCACACTCATGCACACAGATCATCCAATAGTCTACACACCAAGATTGTTCATCCACTAGTATAGACACCAAGACAACTAAACATGTGAGAAAATACTCAAACTTTCATAGGAGCAATTCTCTGAAACACTTCATGTGCAAGAAAGTGACAACCAATAAAACACCCAATTCCTTATAATTCTAACCCAAAATCGTACCCATTATAGACCCGAGATCCCCCTAAGCCCTAGAGGAGAACTACTCACACATGTTTAAGGATGAAAAACTAACAATAACATGGAACAATACACACACAAACATGCTAAACATAATAAAGATAGAAACTTTGAATGAAAACGTTAAGTAAAGAACATAAATGTAAACAAATGAAAATAAATGCAAATAAAAGATGAGAATTATACCTATTAAGAGGAAAGTAACAAACTTGGATAATAAAAATGGAGGATGAATGTCTTCTTCCTTCAAATTACACCCCAAAACTAAATGTAAACTATTGAGAAAATGAAAAACTAGCATAAACTAGAGAATAATTGAACTATTATTGAAGAAAGATTGCAACTTTAATTAAAGGAGAAATTTTAGAGGAAAATTCAATAAACTAGGGTTCTTGAGTTACAATATAGAGAGACTAGAGAAAATAAATCTAAGGTAAACTAATTCTAATTCTAATGTGTGGTGTTATTTCTAATGTGTGGTATGGTATATGGTAGTGTATGAGAGGGTTCTGTTTTATACTCCTCTAATAATAATATCACTAAATAATAATAATAATAATAATAATAATAATAATAATTATAATAATCTCACCAAACACTCCCACCCAACGCATATACACGACTCAAATCAAAACAAAAGGGGAAGGGGGAAAACGACAAGACACAAAAACGCAGCTACATGGGTCTCAGCCGGCTCACCGGCCGACGGTGTGTGACCGGCACAAAACCCGCTGGAAAATTGAGGTGAAATTGATAGGATTTTGAGCCGATGAGAGATCGGCAGACGGTTGACCGGCTGAGAACCATCTTGAGATTTGTTGCAGGTTGGGAGCCGGTTGGCCGGTGGCCGGTGGGCCGTTTCCAATTTTGATGATGAATCATGATGATGGAAATGAGTCGTGGTTGCTGGTTGTTGTGAGTGGTGAGCATCGCGGTGGTT
Organism: Silene latifolia; assembly: GCF_048544455.1. NCBI lineage: Eukaryota > Viridiplantae > Streptophyta > Magnoliopsida > Caryophyllales > Caryophyllaceae > Silene > Silene latifolia. Next base: position 82,888,313 of record NC_133530.1, read on the forward strand.
GTTGATGGTTGCTGCTGCCGAGTTGATTGTTGATGGAGGTGAATGGTGATGGCGGTCATGGTTGTTGGTCGTGGGTGATGAGTTTCTGGGCTGCTGCTGCATTGAAGATGGAGGTGGGCTGGGTTGATGCTTGACTGAGGCAGAGGACGGTGAGGTGAATGACTGATGATAGAGATGGTGATGTCGGGCTGTTGCAGCTGAACTCAGGCGAGGTGCTGGTGAGCATGATGAAGTTGGACGGGATTGATGATGAATGGAAGAGGTGCAGGAGAGTGGAATTGGTGGTTGAATTGTTGATGGTGAAGATGCAGGGGACGTGGATGAAGGAGGTGATGGGGTGGAATTTGTGATGTAGCATTCTTTGTTGATGACGGTTTCGACTTTTGTAAAGTCAATGATTGACTTTGGATTTAACTTGGTTTATTTGATTCGCGCTTTGCTCTTTGACCCGTCTTATTTCCGCCTTTCTCAATGTACCTATAGGATTTAATAACGGAAGCAATAATCAAATTCCGACAAATATATATACAATTATTCGCGATAAATAGGATTAAATTATTAAATACAAATTAAACTAATAAATGAGCTATTTAACGATTAAGGCACACAAAATCGAGTCGGAATAAGGTATAAATGTGAGGTAAAAGCTACCAAAATACTACTCATCAACTAGCTACAAATAAAGCATAATAAAGACTACCCAATAGCATGAGCACCAAGACGGACCGAATGCATCAAGGAGATGTTCTAACTTTCATTAAAACTCATCAATAAACACTTCTAAAACCATCTAATAGCACAATGCACCAAGGTAAGCCAAACATGTTAAGGTAATGTCCAATTTTCATTGAGGCATTTCTACAAACACTTCAAATGCATTAAGATTAGAAACCACATAATCACCCAATTCAAAAGGTTAACAGCCCAAATTCATCCCCTTAATTACCCAAATTCCCCCTAGACCCTAGATTAGACTACTCACACATGTTTAAGGATGAAAAACTAACAATAAGATAGAACAATACACACATAAACATGCTAAACATAATAAAGATAGAAACTTTGAATGAAAACATTAAGTAAAGAACATAAATGTAAGCAAATGAAATAATTGTGAATAAAAAATGAGAATTAATACCAATAAAGAGGAAATGAACAAACTTGGATAATAATGGAAGATGAATTTCTTCTTGTCTTCCAAATACAACCCAAATATTAAATGTAAACTATTGAGAAAATCAAGAACTTGCATAAACAAAGGAAGAATTAAACTAATAATTAAGGAAAGATTACAATTTTTTATTGAATGAAAATGAGAGATGAAATATTAGGGTTCTACAATATTTAGAGAGAAAGATGAACTAAGCTAGTCTAATTTCTAAGGTAGTCTAATTCTCTATCTCCAAAATGGTAGTCTAGTTTGTGGTGTAGTTTTATACTAGTCTAATAATAATCTAAATAATAATAATAATGATAATTTAATAATAACATTAATAATATTAATAATCATAATCTTAATCAAAAGACCCGACTATTAACAAAGACAAAAAGGAAGAGGGGAAAACAAAGAAAAAGATGCACCAAGGGTCCTTTGCGTCGTCACCAAAGTAAATCGTTGGCACCCAAATGAACGTGAAGAAAGAGCAGCAAAATCAAGTGGGGTGTGTGTTATGTCGGTCACCGATCATTGCGGGGCACCGTAGAGGGGACAAAATTGATGCGAGATTGTTGATTTTAGTGATGTGTGCGGCAAGACGGCTCACGGTGCCTATGCTTGAGCGAGACCTTCACAAAAAGGAGGAGAAATGGGTGTGTTCTGCCGGTTGAGGGAGTCGGTACCGTTTGTGGTACCGGCATAGAGAGCAAAGCTTCATAAAAAGCTCAGTTTCGATCCCGAGTCAAAGATGGCGAAATTGATGGTGGAAATGATCAGGTGGTGGACGAGGTGTTGGTGCATGTGGTTGAATGATGGATTGATGATGGTGAGCACGAAGGGAGAATGGAGGTAAATGTGGTTAAGGGTTGTTGTTTTGCAGTGCAGGTGCGGTGATGACAAAGGAGATGCGGGTGTTGCTGCTGGTGTTTTTTGGGTTGTATTTATGGAGGTGAACGAATGGAGGTAAGTTGATGGTGAATGTGATGAAATGCAGGGGAGGTGTTGATGAATGGAAATGGCGGAAATGATGAAGTGATGACGGAGTTGGACGGTGGTTGTCGAGGCCGCAAGTGCGAAATGGAGGTGACATGGTGATGGTGATGAAATGTCGGGATGGTAGGGATGCACTTTTGAACAATTGAAGGTCAAAGGTTGACCTTAATTCCCCTTTTCTTTTGTCTTGTAGCTAGCTTTGACCCGCTTCATTTGTTTACCTCTCGATTTTCAGTCTTTATTCCTACAAAAATTGAAATAATAAAGAGCAGTGCCAAATTCTTTAATAATAACAATTATTCGCAATAATATTCATAATATTAATTATTTATAATTAAATAGTAAAATGAGCTATTAATCGATTAGAGCACACAAAATCGAGTCGGAATAAAGTATAAATGAGGGGTAAAAGCTACCAAAATACTACTTATCAGTCCCCCTAAGTAAGTCCTCTGGAATTCACTTCTCACATTACAACCAAACAACTTTTTCCCATTTTATGTGATTTATAAAATCATGGGATCTCTTAATTCCTTGGAACTTCAATTCCCTTAGCGAACCAAACGACCCCTAGAAGTAATATGCATGACTGCTAGCAAAGGTGTGGCATGAACCTATCAGTTCCCTCTAGATGTGCTAGAAAATTTGTGATGTTTTTGTTTACAAAAGCCAAGCCTTTATTAATTTTTTGGTTGTGCTATGAAGTTGGTGCACTTGGAGTATTTCACTATTGACGGTTTCCTTGATATGGAATATGTTAAGATCTAGACGGAGATAATTCATAAAGGTAGAGATTTGTATTATTGATGTTGTGAAACTTAGGATAACAATACATGTATTTATAAAACGGAAATCCAAACCCTAATACTCTAAACCCTAGACGATAGCCGGCGGCCCTAATGGGCCTAATATCCTAATACTCTTCCGCAATCGTAAAGGCAATACATTGTACGAACTTTACGATTGGAGAAATACAAGAAAAACATTAAAAAAAACGTCTTCATCTCCTCATCTTGATCTTCTATCAAAAAAATTTCTCATCAATCTTCTTCCTCTGCACAAGTTGGTTGGTAAAGGTGCGTATAGGACTCGCCAGACAAATTTTGGTGCGTATGGGACTCGCCAGACAATTTTCTTGCGTAACTCGCCAGTTTTTTCAGTTCAGTGCTTAACTCGCCAGTTTTTTTTTTTTTTAAAATACCAACTTGATTAAAGAAAAAAAGATTTCTTAGATCTGCATTGAATTGAAGATAAGAGAAAAATGTTTTTTCTTTTTTTGGATCCGTTGAAAAAAGGAAAGAAGAGGATCTGGGTTGAAGTTTTTCCTAAGTTCTCACCAATACTGCTTAAGGAATAGCATTGTACGTAGATTTTTTTTTTATTGATTTCTTAGCTAGTTTTAATAATTGTGATTGAGAATCCTACCGGTGGGCGTTAGTAAATTTTCGCCCACCGGCAAGAATGCGGAAGCGATTTTAGAGACCTCAAGAACGAGGCTCTGATACCATGTTAAGATCTAGACGGAGATAATTCATAAAGGTAGAGATTTGTATTATTGATGTTGTGAAACTTAGGATAACAATATATGTATTTATAATACGGTAATCCAAACCCTAATACTCTAAACCCTAGACGATAGCCGGCTGCCCTAATGGGCCTAATATCCTAATAGAATAGGTCATTAAATTTGTATATGTATAAATGATTTTCATTTTAGTAGATTGATCAAAATGAGAAAATAATGCAAAATCATTTTAGTTCCAATCTTTTACATTACTAACAACTAGTTTTACACCCGTGAAAAATTGCACGTGTATGTTTTTAGGAAAATGTAGTATAATTCATTGTTATTAACAAAACATAAACGATATAATTGGGTTGAATTTATGTGTAAAACAGGGCCCTTCTATTAACCTGTATGCCATATAATTAGAAAATTGGCCAAAGTTTTTAAGCGGTCCAACAACGACCAAAACCTATAGCTCCCTTAAACAAATTAATAAGCTCCTACCAAGCCGTACTCCATACAATTTTTACGAACATTCCATCTTTCATGTATCAATGACGATAATTCAAACAATTAACTTTTAAATTCTTTTAAATAGTTATCTGCTTCTAAACATGGATCTCACACATTTTGATCCAGGTACATGGAAGATTCGCATCCAAGTCAGTCTTAGACTCTTAGACGTAGATCCCCCCACATCCAGTCATTGTTATATATTATAAATGTTAGAATTATCGCCAATGCGATTGACATTTGTCGAATTTATTCATTTTTTAATCAGATAGATTTGTAATTTTTTCAATTGATTTGATTTAATTTTTTTTAGTGAAAGAGTGAAAATGAGATGAAAAGTAATCCACTATCTCAATCTATACAATATAATTAAAAGGTTAATGTGACATGACAAATTAAATGTGACATGGTAAATGTGACAAGGCAAAATTAAATGTGACATGGCAAATTAAATGTGACATGGCAATATCATAATACACATATTATCAATCTATACAATATAGTTTAAAAGACTACATAAAACATTAAATTTTCCCTAAAAAAACATTAAATTGTATTCCATGAGCCATTTTTACAATTAATTTGTATTTTGTATTTGATTATATAATATTTGTTTAGTGACAAATTACAATACAATATTGACATTTTGACGGATAATTCTTACTAAAAAAACACACATTGGATGATAATTGAGTTAGTGTCCTACCAAAAAAAAGTAAAAGCCTATTTGGGGAGGTGTATATCAGTTATAAATAATTTTCTAATAAAAAAAATACCACATGAACACCGAAACTTTGACTATTTCTAATATAACACTGTTTATTTTTAATGAGACCATTACAAGTAACTAAATTACCCTACAAAGTAATATTTATAAATTTTTGGGATCAACTTAAAAATAGTTTAAGTATTTGTGACTTAAAAATTGAGAAAATATTGCGGTCATACAAAAGAATGGTCTTAAGAAAAAAATTATCTTTATGTATAATTTAGAACATGATCAACACAAATATTTATTATAAAATTTATGTCATAATAATGAAAGAAAATGATACTCAAAAGTCATGAACTTTGCTCCATATTTATGCGTATATTAAATTTGATAATAAGGAAAAAGGATGTTCAAAAGTCACAAAAAAATATCCTCAATTTTTTATAAATTTTTGATGGATGACAAAATTTGTGAGACAAAAAAAAAATCTATGACATTAAATGCAAATAGCATAATAAACATTAAAATTTGGCCCTTTTAATTTCAAGATAAATTAAACAACAATTTAAAATCAAATAAAATTCATACTAAATTAAAAATTTCTACTTTATTATTAGAATATTCTAAGAAACAGATAAATAACACATAATTCTAATTTTTTGTCATTTATAAAATAATAATGAATTTTTAAAGATTAAGAGCAAATAATAAAATACTTAACATTAAACATTGACCTTTTAATTTTGCAAACTAGAATAGGTTTAACGACAAATAAAAATTTACATCACTCTAATTTTAAACTGTTTATATGTGCAATTCCCTCTTAAATCTTATTGCAATAAACTTGCTCAATTTCATTAATTGGATACATATATAAATCTATAAATATAATTTATAAATAAAAAACAAGGTCAAACATATGCCATCTTTTACTTTCGTAAGATAACTCCCTAAACAATTCTCATGCAATATGGATTTTGTAAAAAAAACAAAAAAAGAAAAAAAAACAAACCTTTTACATTTCATTTCTCCTTACTCTATATTTATGTCTATATTAAATTTGCTAATAATGAAAAAGAATGCTCAAAAGTCATAAAACTTTGCTACATATTTATGTATATATTAAATTTGACAATAATAAAAAAAAAGCCAAAAGTCATAAAACGCATCCTCATTTGGCTATAAATGTTTGATGAAAGACAACATTTGTGAGCCAAAATAAGCCAATATCTTTTTGCCCCGTCGCCAAAAGAATTTTAAATATGTGTCAATAATCTTTCTTATCATTTTATCAGCATCAAGGTAAGTGTATTAAGCTTTTAAATTAATAATTTGTTTATTTATTTTAAAGTTCCATTGGTTATGAAGTACTCTTCACATTTTTAACCTTCTCATATATGTTGTTTTGTTCCATTTAGGGGGTATCAAGATTTGTGGAGTTGTGCTATTCAAAGGTAAATACAGTTACTTCTTTATGATTTAATGCCCTCTTTTTTTCATTATTTACGGAAAAACATAAAATAATAACGATAAGGTTAATATTGCATAAATCAAATTCCCTCATTTTGCTTGTTATTAATCACTCAGTGATTTTTCTTTTTGTTTTTGTAGGGATATTTCATTGGAGAAAGAAGACTATATGAACAAGAAAATACTAGAATTGTATAAATAAATACTCCCTCCATTCCACTCAATACTATATTATAAACTAACTACAAGATTGACAACACAAATTGAATATGAATGACTAATTGTTTTTAGGTTCATAAATTTTTTTTAGGATTTCAGAAAACTTTCAAAGGTATTTATTTAGGTATGTGTTACTTTTTTATTCATCATTTTTCCTTTGAATAATAGCTCTCATAGAATGAAATTGGAGTTGCGAGGATCTCAATCTTATTAACATGTTAGATAAAAAATCCTATTGACATGAATAATGGTTAAATGTAAATTATTATCTAATAATTATGGGTACATGTCATATCATCTATCTAATGTATATATACAAAATATATAATGAGATTGCAATGAAATTTGTAGTAGGCTACTATATATTTAACTCATTTTATCATTTATGCAAAAAAAATTAAAATTTAGGATTTTTGAGTAATTGATATAGATGATATACTAAGACTAGCATTTATTAAATTTCATAACTATGTTACTATAAAAAAAAATACTCCCTCCTATTCACTATTTTTTTCCCTATTTCCTTAAACGGATTATTCAGATTTTCTTCCCCTTTCTTATTTTGGAAACTTTTACTCTTATTTTATTCATTTATCTCTCCTATTACCAAACCCCACCCAACTTTTACTCTTATTTTATTCATCCCTCTCTCATATCACCAAACCTCACTTAACTCACAATTCCTTATTTAATTCCTAATTATTCATTCATCTCTCCAATCCACAAACCCCACCATCTTCCTTTATTCATTTTTTAATCATCCCCTAAAATCTTGTGCCCACATCAAAGGGGAAGAAAACCCCGAATAGGAGGGAGTATAATTTATGAGATTTAAAATATTGAGAAGATAAAAAACCATATAATCATATATGTTTTAAGCTCCTTACATTGTGAGATTTATCATTCTCAAAAAAAGAAAAAAAAAAAAATAATAATTCAACATTATGCATTAATTTGCCCTTTCATCTTCACTTACTAACTTTATTTATCCTAAATGACAAAGAGACCTTCAAACTTTCACTTAGAAATTTTAGTACAAAATATATACAATCTAATTAAAAGGCAACCTTAACCATTTAATTTTTTTTACATGGGTGCCATGAATTACTCAATTAATTGATGATTTGAAGGTATTTTTTTGTTTTTTTAAAACCACATGTTATTAGTATATTAATCAAAACAACAACTAAAGTACAATATATAGTTTAATTGTCAAAGAAATAAGGCGTTAACTAACTAAATTTTATGTATTTCAAGACTACATTTTTTAAATGGATCAACTAATTGCTCGGACAAATATAAACAATACAATAAAAACAACAAAACTAAAACAGATAAACCCGTGAATTTCACGGGTCACAAACCTAGTTATCATTTGTTTACCTTTGATTAAAATATCCCTTAAAAATATAAAAAGTAAATAAATGACCGATACTGAGGGAATAAGATTTTAAAATTAATCCCCCAAAAGAAAAAAAAAGAAGATTTTAAAATTAATGGAAAATTTAAGAAAGTGGGGAAAAAATGCATAACTATGTATAGTATTTTGTCAACGGTTTATAACAACCCCTATAATAAAAATCATCTACTCGATATAGTTTATGTTAAATTTTGGCCTGCTATATATTGATCAAATACAAATAATAACATTGAGACCCAACAATACCACAACTCACTTAAATATCAATATCAATTATATTATTACCTTATGACAATCTCACTTTGTCTATGGATACCACACTAACCTATATTCAAGCACAAATCCTTGTTTCAGACTGATTATTTTCGTCTTTTAAAAAAACGGAATTTTGTGATTCATTATTTAAAAATCTAAATAATTTCTGAATTTTGGTTAACGTATTATGTTAGGTTGGGGATTGTTGTAAAAATGATGATAATTGTTTTGTTCTGTTGTGAAGATTTAGTTTACAAACAATGAAAAAAACTAATTGCAAGGCAGAAATAAAGGAAAAGAATACAAAGGGCGGTGGATAATTGTTTGATTTGTTTGTGTATGATGGGAAGTTAACAATCTTATCTTTATTAATTCAGAAGATAATACTCAATCCAGGACGTGCCACATCATTAATACAACCTTTTTTTTAATTCATGTTATGGTGGGACCCGTTAGTGTGCAAAGTATTTTTTTCTTCAGAATTCCGCCAATACAAACATGCGACAAAATCCGTCTTAGAACAAATACTATGAAATAATACTATGGAATAATTTTATACATTCCGAATAAATGAAATTAATGGCATATAAGCGGTATGAATTACAAATCGGAATAAATGAAACTAATTACAAATTATAGAATTTACATAATTTTACAAAAATATTGAATAACAATAAAATTACATAATTACGAGAAGGATTTATATTTAATTACGGGATTGAATTACATATAATGCGAATAAATTACAGGCATAATTTTTTAAAACTAGATAGTACGATATATTTAAAAAGAAAATCATGACGGAGTATTTACTTACAGTTAAAAACTCGGCAACTTAACTACTAGCCGCGCACACCGAAAATGGTAAGTGACACTGACAATGATAGGCTACCAAATAAATTTACTCTTCAACAAACGTCGAGAATGTTCATTTTCAGTTAGATCACTGATTTACATTAAACATGTAGATCCCTAATATAGAACTATTAGATAATTACAATAAAAATGTAAAAATAAAATATTCATCAAAAAACATTCATACCGTCCTAAATACATCCCGTGTAAATTGCACGAGTTTAAAACTAGTTTGCTAAAAAAGCAAATGTGTGACGTGGTTTAACCTCATGGCTTTAAATGTTTGTGTTTTAATAAATATAAGATTATAATTTTTTTTGTTATTTATCAATTGTAATTTGTCGTTATTTAGTGTAATATAAACTTGATGTAATTTATGGTTATTTGATGTAATGTAATATAATATAATAATATAAAAAATTCATATAATAAACTATTCATTATTCATAAATAGTTTAACTTTATTTGTTAATAAATATTTAAGTCGTTAAATTATGATTAATTTATTTCGTTAAAATCATAAATCATAAATGTAATATAAAGAAATATTTCCGGAAAATTTTCCGAAAAAAATCATAAACGTAATCATTTATGTACAAAAAGTTACGTACAAAACATCAACAGCGGCAGTTTTTTAAAAAATAATTCCTTTACTTTTATGTGGGTCCCGCATTTCATAATTTTATATAAAAAAAACTGTATGAGATGACGTGGACGCACATAAACTCTCTAAATGATCTTGTATTTATGAAGATAAGATACTTTCTCAAAACACCCACCTAAAATACTGATTGTAATTATTAATTTTATTGCCTCTTAGGCTTTGATAATGCTCCGTAGTTTGTATCTTGATAGATTTGATCAGAGAGTTAACATAACAAATACGTAACATCACTAAATATGCCAACACAAGAATAAATACTAAGCCAACTAATTTTTAAATCTCAACCACGAGAATAAAAATGCAACTAAATTTTAACTCATTATAAAAGGAGGAATCCGAAAAGAGCTGTGCATTACTGCAGAGATACAAAACTAGTTAATTAGTATAAAGATGTTAATTATTTAATCTACACAAACATAACATGAGTATATTATGTTTTGAAAACTATTAAAAGGTAAATAAATCTATCTAGATTTTCAAAAAATGTAATATTTCATAATTCATTAGATTTGTAATTTAATTAGTAACTAATAATGATTGCTCTTAAATAATATTCTAATCTAATACTTCAGATTTATTTATATATATAACTCTAATACAACTAGATAATCAACTAATATGATAGTAACACCTAGGGCTGGGCATTGGACGGTCTAGACCGGAAAATTGGACCGGACCGGTTTGGGCGGACCGGAACCGACCCGGAAAAATTCAGGTCCGATCCCCGGTCCACTGTTTTTCGCAATTCAGGTTTCCGGTCCGGTCCGGATGAAAACCGGAATTTACCGGTCCAGACCGGTTATACCGGATTTTACAATTTCTTATTTCTGATTTGGGCTGGGCTCTCAAATCTCATATATGTTATACACTTAAGTCACATTCGCAAAACACAAATTGTTCTATAAGACGGTCTCTTAGTATAAGACCGGACCACTTATTAAAAGGTCCAGAAATTAAAACTGAATATTGATTCTGTATTTCTTTCTGTATGCGACCGTCATCTTATTACTAAAATAAAAAACCAACATTCCCAAGGAAGTAAGGGGGTGTTTGGTTGGAGCATTTAGAATGGATTAGAATGGATTTCATCCATTCCAATGTTTGGTTGGCCCATTTTGGAATGGAGTTAGAAACCCAAGGGGTTCTAATTCCACCCCAACCCCCTAGAATCTCATACCTTAGTTTCACCCCATGATTCTAAATCCATTCCCCCCATATACAAACCCTAGAATAATAGAAAACAAAAAATAAAAAGAAATACAACATTACATTTTACGAAGTCTTTCTCTGCCATCTTCTATTCTTCATTTTTTTTTCTCGTGTTTTTCATTGTCAATACTTTTCTACCTTTTTTTATTCTCTTTTTTTTTCAATACGAAAGTGCGATTAGTGTGACTAATTGCAATGTTATCCCATCATAACAAAATGATTAGCAATATAATCATCATTGATGATGATCATACATGCTTTGTACGGCGATTAGTGTTTTGAGTATTTGCGGATTGATCATTACAGATGATCATCATAAAAAGTATGATTTATTGTAATCATCAGAGTGATAGATGATTATATTGCAATTTTTTTGTTTTTAATAATTCAAGAATATTTTTAATTTAGTCGTATTGATTTTTTATCGATTATTTTGAAGTTTTATTTTTGTTAGTATCTTGTATTAGTTACTTGAAATTATAAATAATATTGTAGGTATTATTTATAATAAAAAAAAAAAACAAAAGGATCCGAATCCATTCCAAACGTGAACCAAACAAGCATTAAGAGGTATGGGGTTCTAACTCCATACCCATATGGAGTTAGAATCCACTCCATTCCATTCCTAATGTTTGAACCAAACGGCCCCTAAGACACCACGAAGATGCCACCAACGACGACTTCCTCTCCGGCCGCGCAACTCACTGTATTGTCTACACAGATATTTGACTCAAACTCATATTTTTAACATAAAACATTAGGATTTCAAACTAAATAGAGTAGATATCAAATTAAAACCGTAACATAAATAAAGCAAAAAAATAAATTGAAGAGTTTTCATCGTAATTACACCAAGTTTCCATGTTAAAATTTTGAGTTTTGAAATTAAAACTTTATAATTAAAATTTGTATATGGAGCAAATAAACAAACTTTCTAAGGTAAGGGTAAATCTACCTTCAAAAAAAAAAAAGGTAAGGGTAAATCACAAGCCATAAATTTTCAACATAAAACTCAATGTTCTCCATTTACGAAAATACGAAATCAAGCTGTGGTTGGCGTCGAGGAGCCGTCGACAATGATTATGGATCTTTACCTTTGAGTTTTAATTGATTGGTGGAGGCAGAGAAAGGAGCAAAAGACGGTGATTGGAACGACAATCTCGAAAGTGGTGAGGTAGCGAAGTGCTAGAGCAGTAGGGGTGGTGATACGGTGTTGTCCTATGCCATAGGACGCTCCTATAGGAAAATTACATTTCACCCGCCGTTCTTCACTTCATCCCTAATTCCTCTTTAAAAAAACCCTAATTTATCTTCTTCTTCCCTGATTCCTCGATCTAGGTCCGTCCTCAATCAGTTGTCACTCAATCCTGGTAAGTTCTCACTCAATTCATCTTTTCCTTTTCGTTTTTATGACCATAATTTATAATTTCATTTGTAAACTCAGATGCTATTTGTTTAGTATTTTATGTAAAATCTATACTTGTTCTGTTGAATTTGTTTAGTACTTTATGACCATAATTACAATTAGTGTATCATACAATCAACTCGAATTCAATGAGAAGCAAAAATGGGGGACTTAGTTTCCCCTTTGGAAACTGATTCGTCTTCTCTTAGATGCCCTCATTGTACCTCCACCACCAACCTTAATTTTGCCTCTTTGTTTATGTTTCATTTCAGTACTCTAATAGTCTAATGATTGGAAGAAACTTACTTATCATTTATCTATTCATTTAGTACTTTATTAATTCTTATGAAATGACTATTGGTAGATCTAGTCACATTATTCTCTTTTCCCCTTTTTTAGTCTTTGAAATTTAATAATAATTAGCATTTTGAGGTTTATTGAAACTGTTTACAACAAATTCCTTCACATAGGATTGGTTTTGTATGTTCTATACAAGTGAAGTCGCCTGATTGTTTGAATAACCTAAATCCAACATTTTCCAATGATGCAAGCAATTTCTACGACTAACAACTTGCATTCCTGATTCCGTTTTCCATATGCTTATAATCCAACACAGCTTGTAATTGGTAAGCTTTACTGTCCTTCAGGTGCACAGGTGAATACTACCCATTTCAACGGGTAAAATTCATCTCAAACCGTCATTTGGAATCACGACGTCAACACAAAATTCTCGTAATGTAAGATATTTTTCTCTTGATTTATTTCTTTAATAGTCTGTGTGGCTGTAGTTCTTGGACCATTGCTAATTTGTTTCTGATCTTATTTTTTGATGTGATCTTATTTGTTAATGTAATAGATGTCGAGCTCCAAATCCAAAGCTTTCAATAGCACTATTCAATCTGATGAAGCAACAGATTCCCCAATGGTGGACGTTTTGGAGGATGAAACGCAAGAACAGGAAACAAATGAGTCACGAGGACGAGTGATTCCTGGAGGTTACAAACCACACCCAACAAAAATGCCAAAGGATGGACGTCGCTATATTATACGGAAAAATAAAAGGCGAGCACCTTATTGGGCAGACTACACTGACTACTTGGATGATAAAGACCATCTAAGGGCCGAATGTAATTTCTCTGAAACCGCTACATTTGCAGCAGATTCTAACATAAATGGGTCAAAAAATGTGAGTCGACATTGGTTTAGTTGCTCAAAGAATCCTGCTAATAAGAGTAAAGGTAAACAATCTCACTTGGTCTTTGATCCTTTATGTAGTGATCATGAGGTTAAACTGAGCTATAAAGAAGTTACTGTGGAAGATGTTAGGAAAGCGTTAATATTCATGATCATAATTGATGAGCTGCCATATAGATTCGTAGAGAAGCCTGGGTTCAGGTATTTTATGTCAGTTGTCATGCAAGCCTTTCACATTCCTTCTCGTAAGACTGTAGCGCGAGATTGTTATCAGCTTTATCTTGATGAAAGAGCTAGTCTTAAAGCTTTTCTTAAAAATCTTGCCAAAGGATATGTGTGACCACCGACGTTGGACTTCAATTCAAAAGAAAAATTATATGTGTCTTCTTTGGACATTTTATTGATGATAACTGGAGACTTCAAAAAGAATTTTGAATTTTTGTCCAATCGCGAGTCATAAAGGGGAAGCAATTGGCAAAGTCATGAAGATTGTTTGAATACATGGGATTTAGGTGATAAACTTTTTACCGTCACAATTGATAATGCAAGTTCAAACGATGTTGCTTGTGCTTATTTGAAAAAAGGTTGTGAAGAAAAATGGTGTCATTAGTGAAGGAAAGTATTTGCATATTAGATGCATAGCTCACATAATCAATCTTATTGTTTGGGATGGCTTAGAAAAACATGGGAAATACATAGATAGGATAAGAAGTGCAATTAAATATGTTTGTAATTCCCCTGCCAGAATTCTCTTGTTTAGAGAACAAGTGGAAAAGTGTAAAATTGATTGTGAGTTGGAATTGACTCTTGATTGTCCTACACGATGGAATTCAACCTACGACATGTTGGAGAGAGCTTTACACTATAGAGTTTGTTTTGGTAGGATTAGACTTCCTGTTGAGTTGGAAGTGGGATACTTGGGTCCTATTGTTGATGAAGATTGGGATAAACTTGAAAAACTTGTTGTTTTCCTAAAAGAGTTCTATGATTTGACTAAACGGATCTCAGGTTCATTGTATGTAACAAGTAACTCTTTGTTCTTTCAAATTGCTCATACTCATGATTTGCTTAATAGTTGGTTGGCTAACAAGGACACCGAGTTTCAGACAATGACAATTAAAATGAAAAAAAAGTATGACAAATATTGGGGTGAGGTGGATAAAATGAATATGCTCATCTATTTGGCTGTGATTTTGGATCCAAGTTTCAAATTCATCCTAAAGAAGGAAAACGTCAAACTTACCGGGCGTGCTCCTAGATCCTTCGTGCCTAGTTCGTTTTCTTCCATATTCACCACTATAGTCTCTTTCATATCGTCCTCCACTTGAGTGTCTCTCATATCGTCCACCATTGTACTCTTTCTCGGACCGCGTGCTACTAAATTCCCTCTCATACTGCCCTTGTCTAGCATTATGACTCCACTCTTTGCTATCACCATCATGTCTACCCGCTCCCATTACTCTTTCACTCCTAGAGTCTCGTCTAGTGTCATTCCCGTCGTAGCTTGAATACTTACTTTCTCGAGAATGATGCTTGTCATACTTATTAGTAACTTCATCTTCTCGAGTTACATTACTTTCTAGAAAATAGAGACCAAAAAAATAGTTAGAATACATCTCACTTGTAAAAGTTGCACTCGTGCAAATTCCTACGCCTGCCTTAAGCATAATGCATCAAGTTAATACTTCCAGAGGGATTAAAAAAAACTAAAGAAATATGAGGAGAAAGGAATCCATCCTTCCTTCCAGATGAACAGAACAATTGAATGCAAATGTTTCATTATAGATACATCCCTTCACACATATCCCAAACATGACAATGAGTTGTTTGGATAGCAGAGTAGGAGGGAAAGGGAGGGTAGAGGGATAGTGGGAAAGATAATGGAGGGGGGAAGAAGGGGATGGGGGATATAGTATGGGTGTTTGGATATAACTTCTCTCCAGATCTTTTCTATGGTGAAGGAGGGAAAATGGATCCCTCCTAATCTCTCCTCCTTCTTTTGCTAATCAAACAAGGGATTTTATATGCCTTGTTCCCCCTCCCCTTCCTTCTCCTCCAAATCCCCCAAACAAAACAAGACCTAAATGTAAAACATCATTTCCAGGATACCTAATATGTTGCTCAAACTCTTCGTATTAGTTCGCATACCCAAGTCTCTCACATAACACTCACTCAAGCATGACGCATGACACTTCCAGACACCTCAAAAAGAGCCATAAATATGAAACTTTTCTATGAAATAGCCAAAGTGAACACTAGGACACGTATCCGTATCAAGTAATCCAACCGAGTCTAAGTAACATAGTAGAAAAGAACTCATATATGTGAGGGGAAGCACAAGCAAAAAACAATAGCAGCAGCATCACGATATCTTTTATTCGGACGTCGTTTATCAGCTTTATGTGCATTCTCCCCAGCTTCATCAACAACGGTCACAACAGACTTCTCTTCCTCATCAAGGGAAGCGGAAAAAGAAGTAACTCCCTCTCCAGGAACTTTAAAACCACCACTAACGTTTAATCCTCCCCGCTTGGCCAAAGCAAGTGCATCTAAACCTGATGAAACTTAACATACCGGTTTCAATACAGAAGGTTGTATTTTCTAGGTCTTATTATTGCTAATTTTGCTAAAGCTTCAACAATTTTTATATACAATACAGTTGAGCAGTAGTACCAAAAACAGCTAATTTGAAGCTACTACAAAATAATTAGCAAAATCAAGTGAAAGAGAAGACGGATAAGCGTACCAAGGCGGGACTTCTCCGGGCGTTTAAAAACAACACGGTCTTTTCCAGCAATCCGCCAGCAGTGGATTGCTCGCCTTCCATTGTCACCATCATGCTGTCGATATCGGCTTTCTGTAATACGATTACAGAATAATCAAATACACACTAAGTAGGTAGGGGGGCAGATGTCACTAAACTATATATATAAGGTGGAAAAAAAGCTTACTAACCTCCATGAATGACGTAGTGTTATAGGGCGGAAAAATTGGAAGCTTAAGCAAAAGTGGGGTTGAGATCTTGAGCAGCTTAAGCAAAAGTAGTGTTATAGGGCGGAAAAATTGGAAGCTTACTAACCTCCAGAAATTTGCATGAGTGCAACTTTTACAAGTGACGCGGTCCGAGAAAGAGTACAATGGTGGACAATATGAGAGACACTCAAGTGGAGTATGATATGAAAGAGACTATAGTGGTGAATATGGAAGAAAACGAACTAGACACGAAGGATCTAGGAGCACGCTCGGTAAGTTTGACGTTTTCCTTCTTTAGGATGAATTTTGCAAGTTATAGTTGTTAGCAACATCAAGAACAGTTATGGATGCAAAGTTGTGCATTATTGACTCTCTTTTCACATTTTTTGAAACAACTAAGTTATGTGCACGCTTTGCAGGCAGATCAGACTGGGATGATGGGAGATGGGAATGGGAGGATACTCCACGCCGAGATGGTCATCATACTTCTAGCAAGAGGTATCAGCCATCACCGTCTCCAATGTTGGTAGGGGCATCACCGGATGCTAGACTGGTTTCTCCTTGGCAAACTCCACGTTCCGGTATGGTTTCTTAAGCAAGTCGCTAGATCGTTGTTCGAAACTGTGCAATTAAAATTGTCGTAGAGTATTTTGTTCTCGCTATTCTATGAGTTTTGAAGTTCACATTTGTATTGAAACTTGTGTAGGTGCTTATTCTTCCCCTTGGGATCATGTGGCCCCATCTCCTGTACCTATCCGTGCTTCTGGCTCCTCTGTACGATCTTCAAACTCTCGGTATGGAGAAAGGTCAAATCAGAAGAGAGTTGCGGGTGATGTTTCAGTAAACGTAGGGGTATGATGTTTACAACCAACTATACTTCTGTATATCAATTTGTGCTATTTTAGACTAGCTTCTTTTGGCACAATTTTCTCTGTTTTCATACCAATGTCATTTGTTTTCTTTAAAGGTTTTTTTCTCATCACCTATTTTATTGTTTAAACTTATTCTAGGATATTGATGGCGATAGGAATTCGGTGGCTTTGGAGCATACTGAGATCACAGATAGTATGCGCATGGAGATGGAGTACAATTCAGATCGTGCATGGTGAGTGAAGCTTCCACCATATTTGAGTTGTTTCATCTGCTATTATCTTTCTCCTTCTGTGATCACAACCTTTCTAGGCTTGATTTGATGTAGTTTTTTCTGGTTGGTCTTCTGTTTGAGTTTAATTCAACGGCTTAGCATAATTATCTTGTATGGGTAAAAACCTTCTTAATCTTATATAAAGATTGTAAACCCTTGTTCGGCGTCATTAAAATGAGTTATATGTTGAATGAGAAAAATACAAAATTCAATTAATGGTTAGGACATTTCGATTTTCGAGTAGCAAGGTCACTATTGAGGGGTGAAAAAATAAATTTGTTGATGAGATTGTTCTGACTTTGTGTTTTAAATTGGCAAAGGTATGACAGAGAGGAAGGAAGCACAATTTATGATGCTGACAGCTCATCATTTTATCTTGGTGATGACACTACAAACCAGAAGAAAGAAGTGGAATTGGCCAAACGACTGGTATGTCCAAGACTTCATGTCATTTCACAATATTTTGTGTTGATTATCGTTTGGTTTCATATCTTGTATTTAATATTTTCATCTTCTAAACAAGGAGTATCTTTTGTCTTGATTATGTTTTCTTCATCAATGTTATTTGTAGGTTTTAATTAATTATCTGTGGCCGATTAGATTACGTTAAAGTTGCTTAGCATAAAAACCTTGTTACAAGAGGTATGCATGTTGTGGTTTTTTTTTTCTAAACAAAAAAAAAATAGAAAAGAAAGTTTATGATATGTCTCTATGTCCTGTTGCTGTCATCAAAAATTACCATGCATGATTATTCATGAAATCTCTTGAAAATTGATTTATGCTTAGTTGAGTCCATTTTGGATTTGATGTCAAAGTCTCTTACTTTGTTCTCTTCATTTGTGGTAAAACTTGAAATGCGTGCGTGAAATTCTACAGCAAATCATGTTCTCTTCTCTTTGAAACCAAGTGACCTGTAAATTTAAAAATCCCTCTCTGCAAAAGAAAAGAAAAGCCTGAAAAGCAGCGGAAGACGCTCGTCCCCAGGCCTGGACGCTCGTCCTGAGCTTCCCTTCAGGTGGTGTTTAGTTCTGACACGAAATCCGAGCGGATTGCTGCCCAAGACGCTCGTCCAGGGAAAGATGCCCGTTTTCTTAGTTGGACGCTCGTCCTGTAGGATACCTGAAGAAAATTTTGAGACTGAACTGGAATCTGAGCGGATTCTGAAGAAGCCGCTCGTCCAATTTCAGCCACTCGTCCCAGAAACAATAGGCTCGTCTTTTGTCCCTCCCAGAAGAAGCAGGATCCCTGAAATGAAATCCGAGTGGTTTTTTATTTCGAAGCTTGGACTACCTGAAGAAGACGCTCGTCCCGTCCATGAAGACGCTCGGATTTCTGCGTTTTCATCGGATTATCCACCAAGGCCCGACCCGAAGCCGCTCGTCCCACCCCTCTTTTCTATAAAAATACCCCCACCATCCCTCATTTCCTCATCTTATCCAAACAAAATCCACTCATATTCATCTTCAAACACTCCCTTCTTAACAAAAACCAACCAAACCCTAACTTTCCCAAATCAAAAATGATGAACCTCAAGGAAAAAGCCAAGAAGCTTGTTGAAGCCGCTACCAAGAAACGCATGGGCTCATCTTCTTCATCCCCTCAACAAATGATGGTACCAAGAAACTTTCATCCCGTGATAAGAAGAGGGGTGGAGCAACTTGAGTACTTTCCGAAGGTACTCTTTACATCCGATGGCCACCGTACTAAGTTCGTCAAGTTGCTAGGTAAGCATTACGAACCGACTCAGTTTATTGACACTAGGGTGTTAGAAACCCTAGGTATAAGGTACCAAAACGAATGTACTTTGACAGTTTGTGGATTGGGAAATGATTCCATGCCCATGAAGAGACGTACCTCAGCCTTACCTTGGAATTTTTGAGTAGTCTTCGTATTGTTTCAAACACAAGGAACAATGTTGGTATGGACTTCCGGTTGTGCAACCTTAACCATAGCCTATCACTTGACCAATTTGCTCAAATTTTCGGTCTTATTTTACCAACAAACAACATCAACAAACCCTCCGACTTTTATGTGGACCTAGTATGGAAGGCTATTTACGGAGGAATTTCATTCACCAAAAACAATGCTACACCTTTGCTATTCAACACCCGGTGATTCACATCACATAACGTTTCGTAGCTGGCACCATTAATGGGAGATATGAGCAAGATAGGTGCACTCTCGTGCTCGAGGTTAGTCGGTAGTGTGTATGGTGGTGGTGTTGATGGATGCTGGTTTTGGTTGTTGGTGGTTTTGATAGGTGGTTGAGGGTGGTCAGTTGAGATGATGTTGAATTGCGTTGGGTGGTCCGGTGGTGTTTTGGTGTATGAGTGAGATTAATGGGCTGGTAAGAGGAAATGGTGAGGGTGATAGGGTGTAGATGGTGTTGGGTGGCAATGTTGTATTTTGGTGTATGAGTGAGAGTAGCGGGCTGGTAGGGAAAGGCGAGGGTGGTAGTGGTAATTTGGTCAATGTTCCACTTTTCTTAATAGTGGTAGAATTGAGATGGAAAGGAAAAAAAACTGTAGAGAGTTTATGATCCATAGATAGTGATAAATATTTGGTATTGTGGTTCCTGGTTTGGTTTGCTGTTTAAATTTTGTCACTCATTTTTCATTCTCTGATGTACAGCTCATTCGTGAGAATCAAGTCATAGTCGTCATTGGAGAAACTGGCTCAGGGAAGACCACGCAATTGACACAGGTTTGTATGGGCCTGTTCTTCTTTTGTCTGGGTATCATGTCTTTGTATGTACACTGCATGGCCATACTGAAAGTTAATGAAACAATCAAGGTTTGCTAAGTCTATTGAATGTCGACAATTTGACATGGATGGAAAAAGTTATTATTTTATTTTTAGAGTAAATTATCAATTACTCCCTTTAAAAATCCAATTTTTAAAATTTACTCCCTTTTATACTTTTTTTCAAAAATTACATCCAAAATATTACCAAAGTTTATAAATTGCTACCAAACCTCAACATTTGTGTTTTTATGACGAAATTGCCCCTTATCAATTTAGTTCTCATGTTACTTATCAAATCTATCTCAATTGCCGCCCTTCAACCACCACCTAGTCAACCACCAGGCCACTAATCTCCACCACGAACTACCACTATCACCCACCCTCACCCCATCTCCTGAACTCGTCGAAATCCGGCAACCCATCGGCCATCCTTTAACGTCCAAACTAACCCTCCTAAACCTGGTTTGTGTGAGTCAATTCGGTTTCAAACACGATGTAATATTTTCTTAAAGGGGTGAGCTAATAATGTGAATGTCTACAGAGTTGGCGGATATGTACTGAATTTGACCATTGTACAACCAATTGAAGTATGCCTCTAATGCTACTTGCAAAGTAAACTCCACAATCATTATGAAAGTCGTGTGCTATACAGCCATTGAGCTTCTTAATATAAACAATAATGTTAATTAGCTTGCTCTGATTCCAAATCATCAGCAATAGAAAACACACTGCGTTTGAAGGATGGGTCGCCTGATTTCGGCGAGTTCGGGGACGGGGTGAAGGTGGGTGATTGTGGTGGTTAGGTGGTGGAGATTGGTGGTTAAATGGCGGCAATTGAGATAGATTGATGAGTAACATGAGAACTAAACTAATTAGGGGTAATTTCGTCATAAAAACACAAATGTTGAGGTTTGGTAGCAATTTCTAAACTTTGGCATTATTTTGGGTGTAATTTTTGAAATTTTTTATAAAAGGGAGTAAATTTTAAAAAGTGTATTTTAAAAGGGAGTAATTGATAATTTACCCTTATTTTTACCAAATGTCTGGGTTTGCTAAGTCTATTCTTCTTTTGTCTGGGTATCATGTCTTTGTATGTTCCACCTTTCTTAATAGTTTTGTCTTGCAGCTAAACAACCTAGTCCTAAACTTCATTGTTGATTGATCTTAGTAATTTTACTACCATCTAACAGTATTTGCATGAGGATGGCTACACTTCATATGGTATCGTTGGATGCACACAACCCAGACGTGTCGCTGCCATGAGTGTCGCAAAAAGGGTTAGTGAAGAGATGGATACTGAATTGGGTGATAAAGTTGGATATGCTATCCGCTTTGAAGATGTTACTGGACCTAACACCAAAATCAAGGTTACCATCTTTTACTAGAATTTCTTCTAAGTTGTTTTCCTTTTATTCTAATTTGTGTATTAACTCTCTTTTACAAATCTCAGTACATGACTGATGGTGTGCTCCTACGTGAAACATTGAAAGATTCCGAGCTTGAGAAATACCGGTATGTTTCAGAATTTCAGGAGCTTGTGCATGCTGTTTAACTGTTGACTTCTAATGTGAGATTATTTATTCTTCCAGTGTCATTGTAATGGATGAAGCACATGAAAGGTCACTGAGCACAGATGTTCTATTTGGAATTTTGAAGAAGGTGGTAGCCCAACGTCGAGATTTCAAGCTCATTGTAACATCAGCAACTCTGAATGCTGACAAGTTCTCGAGTTTTTTTGGAGGGTAATAATTATTCTCCTTCACTAAATATATGTCGCTTAAGTGGTTTGGTTAATTTTAGAAATTTACAATGCCTAGGGTCTAGAATTTCGTATGATTTTATATTTACTTCAATTGACAGAAGTTGATTGTTTAAACACAAGAAATGGAATTTCCCGTAGGAATACTTACCTAAAGAGGACTAGGCAAGCATTCTCTTCAATTTTTGAATTTTTGACGCCCAGGAATAGTAATTCCACTGTTGATATGTTTTTAGCGGGTAACTAAATGACTTCTATTTTTTAACCAAAAAAAAAATGACTTCTATTTTTGAATTGGGATTTGTTGGTTAGTTCGGTGTCAATGGCATGAGCCAGTGATCACTAACTTCGGTAGATTTTTTTTTTGACAGCCTTAGAGACTTCTTCATGGTTTCTATCTTTTCTTTACAGAATATGAACTCACCATATATCTCATATGTTTCTTTTGTTTCAGTGTCCCTATTTTCAAAATTCCAGGGAGGACATTTCCTGTAAATACCCTGTACAGTAAAACACCTTGTGAGGATTATGTCGAAGGTGCCGTTAAACAGGCAATGACTATTCACATAACTTCACCTCCTGGTGATATCCTCATTTTTATGACCGGACAAGATGAGATTGAGGCAGCCTGCTATGCCCTTGCTGAGCGCATGGAACAACTAGTCACTTCTACTCAAAAGGCAGTTGCCAAACTTTTGATATTGCCTATATACTCCCAGTTGCCTGCCGATCTTCAAGCAAAAATCTTCCAGAGAGCTGAGGACGGAGCTCGGAAATGCATTGTGGCCACTAACATTGCGGAGACCTCTCTAACAGTGGATGGGATCTTTTATGTCATTGACACTGGTTATGGAAAAATGAAGGTCTACAACCCGAGGATGGGTATGGATGCCCTCCAAGTCTTCCCGGTAAGTCGGGCAGCTGCTGACCAACGTGCCGGACGAGCGGGGAGAACCGGCCCAGGTACCTGTTATAGACTCTATACCGAAAGTGCTTATCTAAATGAGATGCTTCCTAGTCCAGTGCCTGAGATACAGAGAACCAACCTTGGAAATGTGGTCTTACTTCTTAAATCGCTCAAGATCGAGAACCTGCTGCACTTTGATTTTATGGACCCACCTCCACAGGAGAACATTCTCAACTCAATGTACCAGCTTTGGGTGCTGGGTGCACTTAATAACGTTGGGAACTTAGCGGACCTCGGCTGGAAAATGGTGGAATTCCCGTTAGACCCGCCCCTAGCAAAGATGCTCTTAATGGGTGAACAGCTGGATTGCCTCGACGAGGTGTTAACTGTCGTGTCCATGCTTTCGGTCCCAACCGTCTTTTTCCGCCCTAAAGACCGGGAAGAAGAGAGTGATGCCGCTCGGGAAAAATTCTTCGTCCCTGAGTCTGACCACTTGACTCTTCTTAATGTCTACCAACAATGGAAAAGCAATGATTATAGGGGAGATTGGTGCGGTGACCATTTTCTCCAAGTGAAAGCTTTGCGCAAGGCTAGGGAGGTAAGATCTCAGCTTCGTGATATTCTCAAGCAGCTGAAAATAAAACTTACATCTTCTGCTGATTGGGATGTGGTTCGGCAAGCGATTTGCTCAGCCTATTTCCATAACTCCGCAAAGCAGAAGGGGATTGGGGAATATGTTAACACGAGGAACGGAATCCCGTGCCATTTGCACCCGAGTAGTGCTCTCTATGGGCTGGGTTACACACCGGAGTATGTGGTTTACCATGAGCTGCTTTTGACCACTAAAGAGTACATGCAATGTGTCACGGCCGTGGAGCCACAATGGCTGGCCGAGTTAGGGCCAATGTTTTTCTCAGTGAAGGAGTCCGACACGTCGTTGTTGGAGCATAAGAAGAAACAAAAGGAGGAGAAAACTGCCATGGAAGAAGAAATGGAGAATTTGAGGAAGGAACAAGCAGAAGACGAGAGAAGGAAAAAAGACAAGGAAAGAGAGAAACGGGCAAAAGAATTTCAGAAGATTGTTATGCCTGGTCGGGCCTCCACTTATTTGAGACCCAAGAAAATGGGGTTGTAAGACTTGTAAATGTGTAGAGATGTGCGACAGATTCGTAGTTTTGCTGTACGAGCTCATATATGGTTATTTTTATCATTCGACCTTAATACTAGGGAATAGAGAGTTAAAATTACTGGGAACTGTACTTGATTTTGTACCTTTTCAATGATCAATGAGGATCATACGCTTATACGAGATATCAGCAATAAGTACAGACTTTTGTTTGTGTTCAAGCTTCCAACTCGCGATTTCACGATGTAATTTTAGCAATTGTAGATTTGGAGTTGCAGAATACACTTGTACAATTAAATAAAAGGTTATCTCATCTGTGGGGTTTTATTTACTTTGTTAACGTAAAATCACCTATAAGAAGAGCAAGTCTCTGAATAGACCGTCTCACACTTAATTTTCTGTAATTTTTGTTTCTACTTTTAGTCCTAACCCGTTTGTATCTCTGTATCTATCATACATTCATAATATATTTTTTTTTTCACCCTAGGTATATTGATCGCTTTACCTCTATGCTAATTCAGTTATATTCTGTGTGTGATGATCAGTCTTTGTTGCAGTGTTTCTGTCTAATAGCTTTAAAATAGTATATGTTGGATGTCTAGGAACAAGGACGAACGTATGCTAAATTTTAAAAGAAAAAAAGCTCATAGTCGGGTTTGAATCCTCGAGGTGGAGTTAGTGATTATTGCGACGGTCCCTTTAAATAAAAAAAATACTAATTTATTAATAGCAATAAATGAATGATTTTCCTATACAAAAGGATCATCTTATATATAAGACCGTCTTATTCTAGAATTTGTGTACGGAACAACCCAAATGCTCTTCTATACCTTGTTTCGATTAATTTAGTACCAAATGCTTACTAGAAACTGATGTCTTCTCACTAACAAGGGTCAAGAATCAAGATGCCCAGGTATTGCCTGAAGAAACGGATTCAATTGGAAAAGGATGGATTACAGGAGTATAAAAGTAGAGACGGTCCTCTTATGTATCCTTGACTTGATCCCGCTACTAAACTTTGCAGTCTTTCCAATTGCGATAAGGTTCAACCTGTGGACTCTATAACTCGAAGTGGATCATGGATCAGACACCAGCAACATGGTCGTATCCAAATAGACCGAGTTTGAATCAGGAATAAACGGATAAACTGTTAATTAAAATAGGGTAGTATCCGCCGAGACCTTGATCCAATGGTGTTTAAAATAAAGATGCCGATCTTAATTTTAAACGAGATTTGAAAATACCGTTCAAAACATTATACTTGTCTGATTAATATGTAATACAAAACAAACTATTTATACTACTTCTAAAGACTCCTAATCGACGTACTATTTCACGCCTAACTAACTCCTATTGACGGTCGAAATCGACTCTTTATTCCTACCGCCAAAATATAAATGGCTTTGTTAATTATTCTTAACAATTAATAATCCTAATAGATAATAATTATTCCTACTAAATAAAGTTAATCAAAAATTAATCCTAGTTGAACTACGGATCCATAATCAGATCCATAATCGTATCAGTACAACTCAGATTTGTGCTTGATAAGACGAGCTATTGGCGCTTGACAACAAGAGAGAGCTTTTTGAAGAAAATAGGGCACATTTTCATGCTAAACATTATGTCTTCCCTCATCCATTCTGGAGTCACAGTAGAAAACGTCCCCAAGGAGAAAACATTGTACAATAGCTCTACTTCGCTAAGAGCAGGGTTGTTTACCCATGTCAAACTGAATGTATAGCCTGCAATAACCCAATATACACCGGGTTACATCGAAAAGGGCAACATGGTTCAAAAAGAAATTCTTGTCGAGAAAACATGCGTAATCATACTAATCAATCATGTCAAATGTTAGAACATCATTTACCCAAAAACTTGTGGGGTCTCGAGATCTCAATACAGTGCAAGAAATTACAGAGTAGTTATTTTGATAAATCAAATGCGACTAATTTTACATCATACGACTGACAAGACACATCAGAGGTGGTTTCGCTCAGGGTGATATTTAGCCCCTCTTCCGGATGCCAAGCCAGAATGTGGCAAATGGGGCAAGGGAAGGAATTGATGATAAATGCAAGTCAAATAAATCTGCAAAGATCTCTTTAAAACCCCAAATGATAACAAAAGTATAGATTACCACTGGGTGGATGAACAATATTCAGACACTTTCCATCAGGTTGATCAGCAGCGGAGACTTTCATGCTAATCAAATATTCGAGAAGACCTTGGAACATGCATTTACAAGGACCTAAACAGTGACACAATGCAAGGCAGAACAACAATAAAAAAATGGCAAATTAATGATTCATAACATGAAATTGAACATGATTGGAACTTCATGGGCAAACCTCCATTCACGACGATAATCTGACAGCACTTTGTCTGCATGTCCACAAATTTGAAATATTCAGAAGATGAAAAGAGAATCAGTGTTATGAAAAATGGGACAACTAACAAATGTCTGAAAAGTATGTACTTTGGAGGGATCGCTTTTTGATGGATCTGTCGACAACTCCTTTCGCCCTGATAAATGAACATCCCTGACAGCTGGACTACTTGTGGCAGGGTCAGACTTTTCTAATAACCTAGCACGTTTCCTAGTCATTCTCATGGGTGTTTCGTCAATTTGACTGTGAGATGCAGTGGGGCTACGACGGTTACTGTTTACATGTTGCTCCTCATGTTGGTCACTTCTATTGTTAGAGACAATCCTCTCAAATTGCAGGTTCCATAATTGCTCCACCTCTAAAACAAATTGTTAATAATCTGCAGAAATCGTAAGAGGAACGTTCATAACATCACCCATGCATATCCTATCAAGTCTAGGCATTTAAAGTAGTACCATCCTCATCCCAATCGAGTTAAGAAAAATAAAGAGCTTGTTGTTATACAATACAGCAGTTACATACGTACGAGTATATGTCTTGACAACTTAAAACATTGAAGGCAAAACATTTCTGCATATGCAGCAATGTATATATGATCATTTAGCAATGTATATATGATCATTTTTCACTAGAACATGATGAACGACATTACTTTGAGAAGATTTTCATTTGTGGTCTACATGACCACATCTTAACTAGAGATATACTCCAAATACCATAATAATAGCATCCAACAGTATTACGCCTTCCATATTGTCACTGCTTGCCTTTGGTGGTGAATCAAGACCGCCTTTTTCTCCTAATATACAATAGTCACATATTTTTCGTAAAAAAGATTCTGAAAATAGTTTTGATGAATCAAGCGTTACAAACTTGACAATGTACCATCACCAACATGGCTACATATATATGCATAAAAGTCAAAAGCCGATAATATAAATGGGAGGGGGATGGTCAATGACAGAACTAAGTTAAAAAAAATATGGTGTCCAAATGTATGCATAAAAGTAAAGAAGATGTCACATCGTTTAAATTAGCTAGGAATCCGTACAAATTATGTACCATAAACTCCAATGTTATGTATTCATATACCTCCCATCATCCTATACATGTCAGACTACATGCATCCTAGAACACACACGCAGGCGCACAAACAAAGAACATTTTTGCAGTTAAATGATCATACTTTTATGTTTTTCCTCCTTCAAACGCTCCTCAAATCCGTCAAATTGTTGATCCATAGCACTTCTGCAACGAAATAAAAGAGAAATGTCACAAGGTAAGCACTTTACAAAATCCATGCTCAAACTTTTTCCTATAAAGAGATTGTCAATAGCTTGGACTGCAAGTATCTCACCGATACTACTTCATTCCGTAATTCATCGATATTTTCAGACAATATCTTGTTTAAATTCGTCAAATTCTCTATGTATGCCTTGGCAACTTCAATAATTAAGAAAACAGTTAATTCCCCTCTGTTAGCTTCTAAGGTGAATACCATAATAAGCCATCTGATTCAAATAACTTCACCGATGACAAAATTGAGCAAATAACCAGAATAATTCAGTGACATAATGAGAAGTTAGAATTACCAGAAACGTATTCGCTGCACTCGACTTCCTGCTCATGGTTAATTTGCGCCATTTGATTCTCCTTCGTCGACTACTTACAGAAGTATATTATATATAAAAAAAACTATCATTAATCACACGGAATTCGCAAAGTAAATTATCTCTAAAACGGCCATTAATGAACATGAGACAAATAGAAACAACAAATCAATAGTCTTGCTTAGGACCGTCTTGAGTTTACTAGTTAATATATCTAACATTAAATGAACCCCATAACACAAAAATAACTTAACACTATCAAAAATTACATCTATCTATCATAGTTGATTTTAAAAATTTGCGGTTTTTTAAAACAATTTTCATATCCTATATACTCCCTCCACTCACCTATTTTCAAATTTCATTTCAATAAAATACTCCTCACATATATTAGAGAAATGGAGTGCAACTTATGTGTGGAGGGAGTAATATATAAAATAAATTTATTATGAGATTACAACAACAACATCAGAGCCTTAATCCCAAAATGATTTGGGGTCGACTGACATGAATCATTCTTTAGAACCGTCCATGGGTGAACGCACACCTTAAAATGCGAAAAAAATAGAAAAGGGAAAAATGAAAAACAAAAGGGAGAGCGAAACATAATACAAAGTCAAGGTAAATTTATAGGTTTTAAAATCGAAGTCCGGATTTTTTTTTATAAAAATTTAAAATTTAAATCGAGAATAAAAATTAAAACGATTTTGAAAACCGAAGTAGAATTTAAGGATCTGGAATACCTTAAAAGTAAACCAAGTAAAATATATAAGAAAGTGGTCGGTAAAAAGAATGTAATAAAGAAGAGAAGAACAAATAATTTTTTTCTAAAATTAAATAAAAACACTACATATGTCAAATAACATCAAATACTAAAAATCCAAATGTATCCTTTCCTTCCATTGTGCCCTCTCTGTCACCATACTTTCCTCAAACCCCATAAATCTCATATCATGCTCTATCACTCTCAACCATGTCTGCCTCGGCCTTCCTCTACCCATATGAACATTTTCTGTTCTCCAAGTCTCTAGCCTCCTAACTGGTGCGTCTATAGGTCTCATTCTCACATGGTCAAACCATCTTAGTCGATTTTCCATCATCTTGTCCTCTATTGGCGCCACTTTTATCTTTTCCCTAATCACCTCATTCCTTAATCGATCTTTCCTTGTATGACCGCACATCCACCTCAACATACGCATTTCCGCCACACTCATCTTTTGAATGTGACAATGTTTCACGGCCCAACACTAGGAACCGTAAAGTAAGGCAAGCCTAATTGTCGTGCGATAAAATTTTCCCTTTAATCTTTGGGGCATATCTTTATCGCATAAAAACCCTGAAGCACTCTTCCATTTCATCCATCCCGCTTTAATTCTGTGAGCCATATCTCCGTCTAACTCCCCATCTTTTTGAATAATAGATCCTAGATATCTGAAAAAATCTGACCCCTCAACATCATTCCCATCGAAAATAATACTCCCCATCTATGTCGATCTCGACCCCGCCACGTTAGTGAGCTGACACCTCAAATACTCGGTCTTACTCCTGCTTAGCCTAAACCCACGAGTCTCTAAAGTATGCCTCCACAATTCCAACTTTCTCTCCACCCCTTCTTTCGTCTCATCAATCAACACAATATCATCAGCAAACATCAACACAATATTATTATGAGATTACTTTATAATAATTTATAATACAAAACAATACAACGGGCAACAAAACAGGAGAAAACACAGTTTATAAATCGAGTACACTTATTATAAGAATAGATACAAAGTTAAATAATAAAGAGTCATTTTGTGTCATTATTAACAACATGAAGGTCATGAAAACGCATAAATGGATACAAATTAGTGTTATATCAATAACTTATTTAGAAACCATCTCGGATCTTTCAAATTTTTTTGTTAGTTAATGGCACTTAATATGGATGAAATTTGATTATGAGTAAGTTGACATTGTTTAAACATGAATAAGGGGTCTACACTAGAGAGTTTTGATTGGGATGTATATTTAGCATTATCGAACATGAATAAGGGGTCTACCCTCTAGAGTGTCATAGGCCAATTCTCAATCGCAAATTATACTATGAGACCGTTGTATGGTGTGACGACATAAAAATGACCATTTTATGGTAAAATTAGAATTTTATATTAAAAAGTTACCACCACTATTTTGTTATTAAAAGTGACCACTTTTTAAAAACAAACAATTTTTACATAAAATGTTCATTATTTCTTATAAATTGGTCACTTTTATCAGTCTTATCATTGATACCGGGGTTTGTCGCACTCCCCCAGTATGCAAACAATATTTGTAAAACTCAATACCAACTAATAAATGTAGTAGGGTAAGGAGGTCGATCCCAAGAGACGGTGGTTGTGGTTCTTAAATTGATTGTTTTATTTCTAGTTTAGTTCTAGCAAGTATTGATTGATTGACAACTAACTACCAAGAATAACTACTAACTATTTGAATCTAAACTAATGCAAGTAAAGGCAAGTAATGCTAAAATGGTCTAGGACAATAATTAGGAGAAACTAGGATGTTGGGTTCACCAATGTAATTAGAGAAAGAAGATTGACATAGACTAACAATTATCTAGGTCGATACAAAGACAAGACTTCATCTCTCGATGCAAATCCTATTCTAGGTCAAGATTTAATCGACTTACTCATTCAATTAACCCAAACCGTAATTTGTTATCAAATCTTAATCACTAGCTAAGTTACTCACTCAACAAGTGGATTATTTAGAGAAATTGACTCAACTTACTCATTCAAGCAATTCCTCGAACAACTCATGTGCATAACAAATTATAAATGTAAATGACCCAAGAATTATCATCAATTTATGCCAAAACCATTTACATAACACTACAAAGGATCCCCCTTCATCCTACTATCAAACTACTCAAACATGTTACTAGAATTGCAAGTAAAAGATGAGAACATTAATATGGAAATGAGTAGAACAAGCATAATATAAATACAAGTAATTAAGCAAATAAATAAGATGTAAACAAATGAAAAGAAGTGAAATAAGAAGACGAATTATACCAACAATTATAAAGGTTGAAACTTAGCTTGAAATAATAAGGAATGAATCTCTTCTGCCTTCAAATTACAACCCACTAATCTAAATGTAAACTATTGAGAATTGTAGAACTTGAATAAACTAAAGCGGAATTACAATAATTTGGAAGAAAGATTACAACTTTGATTAAAGGGAGAATTAATTGGAGAGGAAAATTAGGGTTCTTATTACAATAATGAGAGAGTATGAGAGACTAATTTCTAATCTAATGGGTAGTCTAATGTCTAACTGGTGTGTAATTCTAGGGGTCAAACTAATGTATACTATGGTGTCTTTTATACTAGTGGGGTCTACTAATAATTCTAATAATAATAATTAATAATATTAATAACAATAATACTAATCCTATAATTTTTCTCGACACATTACAAAACAAGGGGAAGAGGGATTATACAGAACAAGACAAAAAAGGGAAAAACAAAAGACACCTAAAATAAACTGAAGAGTTTATGGATTCAAGTACCTAAGAGGGGGAGGGGGTGAATTAGGTACTATTTAAAAAATTTCAACTTAAACTTTATTGAATTAAAGTAAGTTGTTTGATAATATGGAAGATAAGTGAATACATCGATTAATTTTGAAAGATTAAACGAGTATTAAAAGACAATTTTGCTAAAGTCTGAAGATAACAATGGTTCTGACTGTTGCTATTCGTCTCAGCGTATGAAGTAGAGGCTACAGACCGAATGTGACAGTATGTGGAACTGTTACTCAAGAGTTAAGCAAATAAAACTAAACAATATAAAAGCAGCGGAATAAAACAAGTGAAGATCAAACAAGAGATTTTTGAATTGGTTCGGCAAGAACTCAAGTGCCTACGTCCAATCTACTTTTTATTGATTAATTTTAGTGATCTACTCCGACTACTAAAAAACCCGTACAATAAAAAGACCAACAACCTACTCCGGTTGTGACACAAGTTCAAGAACTACTCCATCCTAGAACAAGGTAACTCGCAACCTACTCCGGTTGCCAAAGAGTCAAAGGACTACTCCGTCCTAAACTCTAGACACTAACTTAGAACGTTTTTATGGATCAAGTTTCCACGGACTTATTCTTAACAAGAATTGATATGGACAACTTTACAAGATCAAACGGTTCATAAGTGAGAGAGTTTAGTACTTTAAAGCAACAGTGGCTATGATTGTAACACTTGAAGACTTTTGAAAGCTTTGCAAAACAATGACACGGTTTTTAAACTTTGAAAATAATTTTTGCAAACTTGATTGAATTCTCAGAAAAAGTCTTAAGGAAATAATGAGATGATGCACTCCTTTTATAGAGAGGGCAAGCAAGGTGGTTGATTTAGGGTTTTGAAATTCAATGGTCATCACATGTGGTGAAGACCAACTCTTCCCCAAACTTGCACCAAAGAAGGTACTCTTTCAAAAGGCAAAAGAAGAAAAAAAGTTTTGTAATTATCCAAAAGAGGCCTTTGTTTTTTCAGAAAATAAGGAGTGAAAGAAAAGTCACAAGGTGACAAGTTTTCACCAAAATGGTAAAAAACAATCTTTGTTTTACAAAGGACCAAGGAGTCAAATTGGCACAAATAAGAAACAATTTGAATTGGTAATTAGCTCAACCTTTTTTCTAGAAACTCAAATCCTTAGAGAAAAATCTGAAAGTTATCATTTAATTCAAAGTCACTTTAGAAATACAAAAAAGATTTTTGAAAAATAAAAATGAATTTCAAGTGAAGTGGTTAACGGGTTTCCTAGCAAAGTGAATTTAGACCACATATGACGGTAGTTAGGAAAAGCCGGTACTTGAATGATACGTCCTGATGTAGGGTGAATTAAAACGATTTTCTGACGCTCTGAAAACACGCAAACTAGCCAACCACGGGTAGAAAAGTAGTTGCAATCACCGCCTAGATTTGGCAATTCTAAGTGTTGGACCGTACCATGATAGAGATGATATAAGCGACACTTTGAAGTGCAAGGTAGTTCATCAGCAAACACGAGACATGGTGTTCAACTTGGAATTGCAAGCTTCATTCCATATCTCCACCACCTACAAACATGAACGAATGCAATAAAAACTTCGTCTGAATATATTTGCTCCCCTATTTTCTGCGCCAATTCTAATGGAATTTCAACCCACTTTGCCATGTGAGTCACTGATTTAGTTTGCATGGTTTCCAAAGTGATGATCCAAGATGATCGTCAACGTAGGGGCTTATATATGCGAGCGTCCTACCCAATTTCTATTTGGAAGGTTTACCGATTTCTAGTCTAGTAATAAACGGGGATATATGAACTCAACAAGCTCGGTTTAATTTAGGTAAATTTTCCTATTCTAATGGTTGTTTTATACTTAAAAATTTCAAGTTATACTTGATTTAAACTTAAATTCTCAATATGATGTTGAATGAAGTAAAGTGATTACTTAATACAAGATCCGATATAAATTTAATTTACTCCGTCTAGGAACTCGACACTTTAACTAGAATGTTTACAAAACCAAGTTTCCTCAAATTGATTCTAGACGGAACTCGACACTTTAACTAGAATGTTTACAAAACCAAGTTTCCTCAAATTGATTCTAGATGAGAGAGTATAATACTATGAGGTAATAGTGGTAATGACTGTGACACTTGAAGACTTAAAAATTTTTTGCAAAAGAAAAAACTTTGACTTCTTAAAACTGATTTTGCAAAATACTTAGATTTCTTAGGTAAAAGTCTTGCTTTGAAAGTGAAGGGAGGTGTTCCTTTTATAGAGGAAAAACGAGAGGAAGCAAGCTAGGGTTTTAAGTCAAGACTTTTGGTCATGTGACAATTGTTATACTTTCTTAAGGGTAAGCTTTTAAAGACAATTGTTAAGTTTCAGTGAGATGTAGCGATAACAAACTCGTGTTTTAATAGAAACACTAATTTCTGTATTTGATTTTAGTCAGGCTCGCGGGCCGGCCTGCTCTTTTGAAGTGGGCGGGTACGAACAGTGAAAACTGGCCCGCTTAGCGGGCTTGGGTTATAAAATAAAGCCCGCCAGACACTTTTTTAGCATCTGGGCCCGCCCCGTGTCCAGCCCAAGCCCGCTTTTGATCAACTCTAATCTAAATTAGGGAAAAAACGAAACAATACGAAAATAAATACCTTACATCCCATATATGACAACAGTGTGATTTAAATGGCGGAGCGGATTATAGCTCTCTAAGAGGTGTTTGAATGAGGTGGGTGAAGGAGATGAAGTCGGTAAAGAGGGTATAGAATAAATAGAAAGAGTTAGTTCGAGTGATAAAGTTCTCTTACTTCAAGTCTTCACTTCATCTATGAAGTTGAGGTCGATTCTCACCCACGATATACTACTCTCATTTGAAACCCAAAACGAATGTAGGGGTGTAGGGTCTAGAGTGAAGATGGACCGTGGGGTTTGGGCTCTTATATAATACTCCATCCTATTCATGAAGTATGGGCTCATATCGATGGAGTGATGGATATTATTATCATTACTACTATTTTTTTTAATGAAATACAACTTTAATTAAGCTCAAAATATTTTACAAAAAATTAATGGACAACCGAAATACTATCTCGGTTCCTACTTCTTTTACAATAACAAAACCGATCCTAGTAAAAATATGAGCAGCAACACGAGCCCAACACTCTATGGCACATAAAATTTCTGAACCCTTTTAAGCAAGGCAACATCCTTGTACTCCCCAAGTGAAGAGAAGGAGAAAGGGAAGAAACCATTACCCATCCTCATACATAAACCTGATACTTAACACATTTGCGCTGAGCCGCTTTAACCACCACACGTCCGGGCACGAAGTCAGACATCCCAAACTCGGCCAAGGCGAAGACCCAATTAGATCGACACGCACATCACGCTCCTTGTCCCAAGAATAAAAGAAGGACGCAGGGGCTTGACATGCCAATCAATCAAAGCAATATCCACCTCCTTAACACCAGAAATCCCAGATCGGAAGCAGATATCCAAAAGAGTCTCACGAACAAGGGTATGTTGACGCTTAATACCAACGGTCCCAGCACACGACACGTCATGATCACCATAGATGTCCACATCAAAAACCCGAGAACAAGAAGAACACGACCTAAACACATACCGTACCTAGCTGATAACTTAGCACACTAC
Organism: Silene latifolia; assembly: GCF_048544455.1. Taxonomy (NCBI): domain Eukaryota; kingdom Viridiplantae; phylum Streptophyta; class Magnoliopsida; order Caryophyllales; family Caryophyllaceae; genus Silene; species Silene latifolia. Next base: position 82,923,735 of record NC_133530.1, read on the forward strand.
GGTAATAACTCTATAATTATTATACATACTATTATAATCGTCATAGTCTCTCATGTCCATTTACTAATAACGAGTCTTAAGGAGGTTTGTAAAATAATTCTAGAAATTCTCATAATACGAGATACTACCGTTATCATTATTCTGCTACGTGTGGACATGTTGGGCATGAAGAGAAAGACTAGCTATAGGGAGAGTAAAGGTCGGGTGGGTGAAGGAAGGAGAAATGGAGACTGGATGAAGGCGTCACCCTGGTGAGTGGCGAGACAGACCAATGGCGATAGAGGAGGGTGTCATTTCCTTTATTTGATCATGCATATCTATATCCACTTGTCATTCAACAACACTAATCACAAATGATCCCCTCCCATTTCCTTGATACTTATGTCAAAAGCAAAATGTAAACAAATGATTGGGACGAAGGGCGTATAAAAGTTGAAGCCATTACTCCAACACGAACAACAATAATAATTTTAAGCTGAAACTGTCAAAGGTTAGGCAATTCCTTTATCGTGAGCACTCTCGTCAACTAGCTAGTGTCGGAGAGAATGCCCGAACATCGTTTTTGTTATGGAGACGATGATTAGTTCTAGTTATCTAATTACTAGAATTAGAGAAAAATGCGGAGCTATGTATGAAAGAGCACATAAATCATTTTCCCTTCTCTTCTCCCTCCTATTTCTCTCTCTCTTTCTACAGTTCCTACCTCACTTTTCCTCTATAAAATCCACACCATTTCTGCATTCCCAAAACTCAAATTCATTAACTTCACAGAAATCCAATTTCTTTCTTTCACTTTATCATTCTTCACAAAACCTTCGTACAAATTAACACACAAAATTCTCCTCTGTTTTTCCTCAATTCTTCACAATTAATCATGAATATTGCTCATTTAATTTTCGGAGTTTTGGGTGATTTTCTCACTTTTTATCAACTTTTAATTATTGGGTTTGCTTCTGTTTTTACATTTTTGTTCAAAGTTTCGATCTTTTTGTGTAATTTATAACTCTGTTTCTTGATTTTTTTTTTCTGTGTAAAATGCAGGAAATGCTGCTGCTTTGTTCCTGTTCTTGGCACCTGTGTAAGTTTTTCACTTCACTGTAAATTTTTTTACAGTATTGTAGTAAATAGTTCATCATAATTACAAGAAAGACATGCATACTGTTTCTTGGATTCTTCTATTATGTTCGGTTTCTTCTATTATGTTCGGTTGAATCTGTGTTTTTGTGCATTTGCGGCCTTACACAAGGATATTGTAAAGCGGGTTTCTTGGATAACTAATTTTCCACACATTCGGGTCATGATTCTCTTGTGATTTGGTTCCGTTTTACACAATATTTGAGCAAAACCGTCTTACACCTAATTACTGTTAAGTTGTCACAATATTTTAACATATGATTTGTCACAAAGTTGTTATCTTTTTTTATCTAGGTGGTCTTCATTTTTACTGTACTGTCATTTTCTTGATTAACATGTTCTTTTCGGTAAATTTCAACGTTTTCTTGAATAAAAATTACTGAATTATGCTTAATTATTGAAGTTTGATTGTGGGGTTAATTTCAATTAATGCTCATAATTGTTGTTTTTCAATTTTGGGATAAGAAATTAAATTTATTTCCTTTTTTGATTGAATTATTTATGACAGTGTTACCTTTAAGAGGATCATAAAGAACAAATCAACCGAGGAGTTCTCAGGCATACCTTATGTGATGACTTTGCTCAACAACCTCCTTTCTGCTTGGTAATTTCCCCTCAAAATTCACTGTTTTACTTGTTTACAACTTGGTTACGAAGTTGCTGGTAGCTAATGTAAGACGATTTCCTAGAAAGTCTTCTGACTATGGTTTCCTTGTTCATTACGAGTTTAAACGATGAAATTTTGACTAGCATTAGTATTGAAAAGTGTTACATGACCTTAAAATTCACTGTTGTTTACGGCCTGGTTACAAAATTGATCGTAGTTCATGTAAGACGATTTCCTAGTAAATATTTATTTGCTATGGTTTTAGTTGTTCATTACTTCGAGTTTGTACGCCATGAAATTTTGACTTGCATTAGTACTGAAAAGTGTTACAGACGTTTATGAATGGATATCTTGGATAACACCGTGTTTGAGAGTGTCTAATAAGAATTGTTACATTATGTGCAATTGAAAGGTACGGGATTCCGTTTGTGTCCCCAAACAACATGTTGGTAATAACAATCAACGGAGCTGGTGCTGTAATTGAGAGTGTCTATATTCTGATTTTCCTGATATTGGCTCCTAAGAAGGAGAAGCTGAAGATAGGAGGCCTCCTTGCTCTCATTCTCTCGATCTTTGCTGCTGTCGCTTTTGTTTCACTATTTGCTCTTCATGACAACAAGAGGAAGATTTTCTGTGGAATCGCAGCTAGTGTTTTCTCCGTCATCATGTATGGGTCTCCGCTCTCTGTCATGGTAAGCTTATACTACTCAATCTGTTATTAACTTTCTCGATATGCTAGTAGTCTGATTATCACATTTATTATTGTTGTAATTAGTCAAGTTGCATTTTCTAGTATGAAGTTGCTAAATGCTTAGTCGTACTGATATACAGTGTTTATGTACTGATATAAGCGATATTGCTCAAAGAGTATTCCTTGAATAATAGGGCACATTTATAGGTAGTCTTATTTTCATGAAAACAACTGAACCTCATCTCTCTATCGACAAATGACAATCACCAGTTCGATCACTACCCTACTAATTCGGCATTTAGCAGGATATTCACAATGATTGAACGCACTAATACGTCTTCTAATTGGGAATTCAATTCAATTGCAGAGGGTGGTGATCAAGACCAAGAGTGTGGAGTACATGCCCTTCTTTCTGTCTTTATTCTGTTTCTTGTGTGGTACTTCCTGGTTCATCTTCGGACTACTTGGCCGCGACCTTTTTCTTGCTGTAAGTATATCATACTCTATACTTCTATAGTAAAACCTCAAGTCAGTTAAGTGTATTGTTCATGTGAGTACATATAAGTAGACTACCTAAGTCGGGTCAAAAGACGGGTTTATGTAACATTGATGCTAGAGAACTGTCTTGGTTAATTAAGGCAAGTTGCAGGTAGAATATATATGTTGTGATCAACCATTCAAGAATGAGGTGTGTCGTGTCCGGAAGTCTATTGGACCTAGCAATTAGCATGAACCGATTTCATAAAATATAGTGCTTGGAAATCGGAATTTTCTTATGGGTGAAGATCTGTTTATCCTCCTGTTTTTTTCTGTCACTTTCTGAACTTCTTAAAAGCTATCAATTTTTCTAAAAGGTAGAGCAATGTATGTATGTTTTTAGTTAAATTAGGCCTGCTTTCGGCTTAGATGTGCATTTGTCATGTTTCGCTTTGTTAGCCTCTAAAATTGAACCTTCACTATCAACTGATATCGATAGTTGTTCAACGTTGGTTATCAATTCGGTTGCATCAACTTTTATTTTCCACATGTCAAACCGAGTCCTGGACATTGACAATTTTACCGACTAGACCAACTAATGAGTTATTGGACCCGGATGGTTCAGCGAGTGTAAAAGGGTGATTAAGAGTGTGAACGGGTTTGTGTGACAGGTACCGAATGGATTTGGAAGTGCACTGGGAGCAATGCAGCTGATCCTATACTGGATTTACTATGACAAGAAGGATGGAGATGAAAAGAAGATTACGCATTCTATTGAGATGGGCCTGAATGGAAGTGGAAAGCCCCACCAGATTTCCAAAGATGGAAAGCCTAACACACATCCTTCCTTGAACGGGCAGGTATGACTGGCCTCCCACGTGTTGTCGTGATCCCGACCTAATTAATGGATGCATGATTGATTTTCAGATGGGTTTTGTTGTAATTAGGTGAAAGTGTAAATCGTGTGAGCTGTTAATTGTCATGAGAATTATGGTTTTATTTCATGAGGAACCAATCTATTAATTCTGAGCGAGGGAAGTTTTGGCATTATAAGTTTCTGCCATAATAAACCTTCCGTAATTTTCTTGTTGGTAATGAATTTTAGCCTTGTGTCTTGTTGGATGCTTCATAGTAAAGAATGTCAGATGTTTCGTCTACAACTTTACCCTTCATTTCTTGTCAAGATAGGTTGCGTTCCATTCTAACCATTCGAAAATGATGCAGCATAATCGCTCTACCTACCTAGTAGCATGCTTGATGCTCTGTTAGTGCCTAGGACAAAAACTTGTCATGACTGATGATTTGAAACTGAAAGGTCATATTATCTATCATCTGTGGCTTTGGTGGTATGATAGCAGTAAAAACCTTGGTTGCTAAGTTCCTGTCTCATTTAGGTCCTTCATAAAGTTGGAGCTCATAGAGCTTGTGTGTGCAGCAGCGGTAACCAGCTTGGACACTCCTGGTGCAAATTATACATAACAAGTCAAATCCTCTAATCGGTTTCCATATTCATTAAGGATCCCCATTCATTAACTCGCATATAAGTTATACACTCTCGGTTCATTTTATTTTAACTCGTTTGTTCAAAATAGTCGAAGAGATTTAATCACACGTATGAAACTGAATTGAGTGAAGAACATACGGAGTATCAACTATTTAGTCCGGTTGTCAAAAAAAAAAAAAAAAAAAACTATTTAGTCCTGATGCATAATTCAAATTTTTTCCCAAGATTATGTATTCGTCAACTATTTTCTTTAAATCAACTATTACCAAAAGCCAGATTAGGAAAGAAGAAAAATCCGATGATCTTCAATTTTCGATCTTGGGCAACGTCAATCTTTTCGAACCTGTAAATCGTTGGACGGTAACGTGTAGCTTTTCGGACCCGTCAAAATTCAAACGATACGAGAACGTCGATTTTTTCGAACTCGTTAAAATTTCGATGTCAAGAACGTCGCATCTTTTCGAACTTGACAAAACATCCGTCAAAATATCAATCGGTGGAGATCGCATTTGTAGGATCTCCAATAAATCAATAGAGCATGAAAAAACCGTGTTCTTCGGAAATTAAAAAAAAAACTGGGTGGTTTCGTGCAAAACCATCAAACATCATCAAGCCATTTACTATGTATCATGAGAGTAAAGACCTTGAAATTTGACGATTTTTTTTTCTTTTCCTTTTTTTATATTGAAACAAAAAACATAATCACGATGAAATTCCGCCGGAGGGCACCATAATTCATTAGTTCCTCCGGCAGAGCAGCGAAACATCGTTTTTAGGCCTCAAAAGCATGAGGCTCTGATACCATATTAGAATCGGAAATGGGAGAATTGCAACACGAAGTGGAGGGTTTTTAGGCCTCCGGCAGGGCACCATAATTCATAAACCGAGTCCTGGACATTGACCATATTAGAATCAAGCCATTTACTATGCTTATTTACTATGTATCACGAAGCGGAAGATCGTTTTTAAGCCTCCGACAGGGCACCATAATTCATTAGAACTGAAGTTCCCGTTGGTTTAAAAACCTGCAACAATACCAGTTAATTTAGTTGGTAAAGTCATTAACGGTGGTACTCAAAATCTGGGTTCAAACCCTGTCAAAACCATGTTCGCCCTTGTGACTCCCTTTACAAAATAAAAAAATTCGTGCGAAAGAGGAGGTGATTTGCCTTGTCCTAGTAAACACTGCTAACAAGTTGAAGTTTAGAAAATAACTATTTACATTGCACAAAGAAGTCGAGTGGCGAATATAAACATGGGTGAAGCTAACAATAATCATAGATGTATATTCGATTACTCCCTCCGGTCTCACATTTTTTTCTAACAAAAAAGCGGCACATTAACTGTACTCCATTTTTTTCACCACCCAAAGAAGTCGTGTGGCGAATCTGGGATCGGTGAAACCTTCCAAACAATCTCGGGTAACCATTCTGCAGCTTAAGTCATAGCAACCTATATCCGAGGCCCGGGTAGTCAAGGGAAAACGGTAATAGTTAATATCATCAGTGTAATAAATGCAATTAGGCTTACAATAGGTAGGAGATGCCTCAACAAAGAAGGAAGAGTTGGAACCCACAAAAACCGCCTTGTTATTCAAATTGTTTACCTTTTTAACCTTGCCATTCTTGACATCCACCTCCCATACCGTGAAACAGATTGTCCTGTAATCTTTGCTCTCGACTACACGAAGGATAACCAATAGTACGCCAGCTAAATCGACAATATAGGCAGAACCAGGGCCTGTTGATGTCCAAGGTAGGCGTGCTACCACTCGTTCAGTAAGACGATCATTAGTCCTGCTGTAGGCTTTAACCTCGCCTTGGTGAGTCACACTATACAGACCCCCCGTTGAAAAACGTCATATCAACTGAAAATATAAAACCACTGTGTTGAAGTATCCACACATTGTCGTTGCTAGACCACAACCAGATTTCGCCAAAGGACAATGCAGCAAGTTTGTAGTCACAAGTGGTTAACGGGTTTCCTAGCAAAGTGAATTTTGAGCACACATAACGGCCTTTAGGAAAGGCCAGCTGGTGAATGATACGTCTTGATTTAGGGTCAATTAAAACGATTTTCTGACTCCCTAAAAATACGCAAACTAGCCAACCACAGGTAGAAAAGTAATTGCAATCACCGCCTGGATTTGGCAATTCTAAGTGTTGGACAGTACCGTGACAAAGATCATATAAGTCGCACTTGAAACAGGAAGGTCGTTCAGCAAACATGAGCCACGGTGTTTGACGTGACGCTCTAGATTGAGTTGCAAGCTTCATTGCATCTCTCCACCACCTACAAACTCCCCCGAACGCAATAAAATCTTCGTATAAATATATTTGCTCCGCTATTTTCTGCGCCAATTCTAATGGAATTTCATCCCACTTTGCCATGTTCGTCACTGATTTAGTTTATGCATGGATTATTTACGTACTTGAACACGATTAACTTAGGACAATTTTAATCGAGAATTTATGTTAAAATAAAAACTGGTTGATGATTCAAGATGATCGTCGACATAGGGACTTTTATACATAAGAAAAAGGTAAACAAATGATTAGAACTAACAATAAAAGTTCTGCCTGGAAACATCATTAATAAACATTAAGAAATGATAATTAGACGCGGAAAGGGGGTTTCTCCACCCAAAGAGGCAGTGTGTCAGATCTAAACTCGGGGAAACCTTGAAAACAATCTCGGGTTACTGTTCCGCAGCTTAAGTCATAGACACCCATATCTTTGCGCTCACCACGTAAGAGAAAACAGTAATTGAAAATATCATCAGTATAGTAAATGCAATTAGGCTTACAATAAGTAGTAGACGCCTCAACAGAGAAGGAAGAGTTGAAACCCACAAAAACCGCCTTGTTTCTTAAGTTGTTCACCTCTTCAACCTTACCATTCTCGACATTCACCTTCCATAGCTTGAAACTAACCGTCATGCCATATGTACCCTCAACTACACGAAGGATAACCAATAGGGCACCAGCTAAATCGAGCATATAGACAGAACCAGGGCGTGTTGATGTCCAATGTAGACTTGCTACCACTCGTTGAGTAAGACGATCATTAGTCCTCTTGTAGGCTATAACAAACCCCCATTGAAGAACGTAATATCAACCGGTTTATAATAACCATAGTCATGAACTATCCACACATTGTCGTTGCTAGAGCACACCCCGACTTCACCAAAGTACATTACACCAAGTGTGTAATCAGAGGTGGTTAACGGGTTTCTTAGCAAAGTGAATTTTGACGACATAAAATAGGAGTAGTTAATAGGATAGGCTGGCGGTTGAATCACATGTCCTGATGTAGGCTCAATTAAAACGATATCCCTGCTACGTAAAAATATGCAAACTGCCCATCCACAGGTCGAAAAGTACGTGCATTCAAAATATGGGACTGGGACAGTTTTTAATTTTTATATTGCACAATACCGTTCGTTGCACAAGGTAACACAGAAATTAGACAGTCCCACATAAAAATGTAGTAACTTTTAATAAATACCAGCTTTTTTCCGTGGTATAATTACTACGGAGTAGAATAATTACTGTTTGTGAACGGTTTTACACTGTACGACGAATCAGTTGAGACCGTCTCCTTCTAAAGTTTGTGTAATTGCTAATATTTGGTCATATCATCAATTTCATTTCCATTTGTATTACAAAAATTGAAAAACTAAATAAAAAATTATTACCAAAGGTATGTGTGACGGTGGCTAGTGTGGCGGCGCGTGGAGGAAGAAGGGAGGAAGAAAGAAAAGGCGTGGGTTGGAATTGTGGAATCGTATTCTGTTGGTTGTTTTGTGGAATTGTGGGTGGCAACTGGCAAATCAGTACATTTATATGCAAGCAAACAGCCAAAAATCGTATTCTGTTGGTTGTTTCAGTGGTACGACTGTACGAGAAATACGGAAGGTAAGGTGAGTGAGCTGTAGTCTGTAGAGGGAGTTTTACGGTTTTGGGGAATGAACTAGTCTCTTAAGATCGATGAGACGGATATATCTATATTAAAGTTAAAACGGATTGCGTGGGCAATAACAAGTACAAGATGTTTGTCCTATCTATATGACTCTACAAGAGGATTATTATTTGACCTGTCTTAAGTTTGATACTTTCGTTTTACGTAAAAATTTGTGTTGGGGAATTTAGGTATAGTTTTGTGGTAATTAATTTAGCATTAGTATTATATAAGGCGGTTTTATTCTGATATAGTTGTAATATGGATCTAACCACAATCATGATATAGGTAAAAGTAGTTATTAAAAGATCCGAATTTACGATAGATTTGTGTAATACAGTTTATGTATTTAGTCTTCTTTAAGATATGAGACATGAGCCTTAAACTAATAATAAAACGAGTCAAATATTATCCACATGAGCATATAAAATAAATCTTTAGTTTTTTCCAATGTATTCTATTTTGTCTTAATCCTCTCACATAGACATATTTAACTCGTTTTAAACTTAAGATGTATATACTGGTCTTAAATGAGAATTTTTCATTATAAAGAATGGAGTTTTTTTTTTTTTTGTCAACTGCCTAAAATTTTTAATTTTGTGAGAAGCTACCTAATATTTATTTACTTTTGTCGAAAACTACCAAATTGAAATTAATGAGCAAATTCGACAATTTTTTTTCCAAATTAACTAAAATTCCGACAAATAAGTCAAAATGGCAATCGAATTAATCATAATTTTGTCCAAATTAGCCACATTCTCAGCCAAACTAGACAAAATTGTAGTAAAAAAATTGAAATAAACGTGTTAGTAGAGCTAATCAAAACAGTTGGCGGTGGTTAAGAATAGTAAATAATGTATGTTCAATGCCAAAAATAATGTTTTCGAATTAGAATTTTGTCTAATTTGATCGGATTTTTCAATTTGGTAGTGTCCGACAAAAGTCAAGAAAATTTAGGTAGTTTCTCGCAAAATTAAATACTTTAGGTAGTATTTATGAAAATGAGGTAAATATTAGGTAGTTTTTGACAACAAACTCTAAAGAATGATATTGTGTCAATATTTGAAAACACGGTCTCTTGAAATATATGTCAACATCATACTGAAAATTAAGTGAAAAAAGTATATAATGGAAAGAACTTTAAGTACTTCTACGTATTAAGAAATCATATTCAGGAGAGTATCAATGTATCATCCCAAATCTAGCTGACAACATGAGAAGTAGCTTATGAGCGTTTTAAGCAAATGACTATTTAATTCATCGTGACCTAGGTAGCACCGACACGGACACGGACACGGACATTGACACGATACGGACACGCGATACGGCATCTCATGAAATTTAGGACACGGGACACGTCATTTAAATTTAATAAAATATATATTTCATATTTATTTATGTGCGATTTTATTTTTGAAAAAGTATTTGAATATTAAATTTAAATAAGTGAAGGTAAAACTTGACGTTAATTATAACTCATTCTCATTTCCAAAACCAAAAACTAACTTATAATCAACTATTTCGACATCTCATTACTAGTCTAAAGAACATCATTTACCGCTAATTCAACTTATTTCCCCACCAAATTCAACCATATAACAATTCACGCCATTATCTTAAATTCAACTTGATTCCGTTTGAAGGTGTGTCCAAATACCATGGACACGGCTCAAAATACCATGGACACGTGTCGGACACGTGCCCAAATAAAAGATGAAAGTTAGACACGGCTTTACAAGTGTCCGACACAGGAACGCCAATTAGGAGGAGTGTCCGTGCAACCTAGATCGTGACCTAGTTTCGGTTCAATACTTAGGTCATAACACTGGGATCTGACACAATATTTGATTCATAAAAGAGTCCGTAAAATCGGGTGTACAAACCAAAGTGGCTTGAGTGTAGTGGAGTGCGGGAGTGCCTCAAAGCGTTGCAATGACAACGAATTGAGAGGTCCCGGGTTCGACTCCCTACACGGAGTGTCTTTGCGATTTTGTCATCCTAAAGGATGTCTTACATGGCGTACGTGGTTTGCAGGGTATTGCATGTGCCCGAGGGGATTCAACCCCTCGTCACCAAAAAAAAAAAAAAATTTGGTGTACACTCACGAGGAGAGAGAATTCAGTGTGTGTTTGGCCTAATTTATAAAAGTGTTTTTGGCCACAAAAACACTTTTTGGCCAAACACATCGTTTTCTAAAAGTTAAACAAAAATTCTTAAAAGCTAAAAATCCATATTTTTGCCTTCCGATTGCTATCCTCAAACCTAGAATGGCTGATCCGTTTTCCCGGCCTGGTACCAACTCTCGACTTGATTGACGAAGAATCAATCGGTGCGATCTCCGCTTCCCAACGCCAGAGGTACGAATTGACTAACTAGCTTAGTTGCTTCTGAATTTGAACAAGAAGAAGGGTTAAGACCAAAACAAAACATTCGAGGCAGCTTCAGCATCTGATGAAGTCTAGGTATCCCTTTCTCTTATGCAACGGCATATAGAAATAGAAGCAGCTATTTGTTGTTTCTGCTTTTGAAAAACACTTTTTAAAAATTAAGCTTGAAAAACAAACTCTTATTTTTGAGAATCAAGGCCAAACATCAGTAAGTGGATCATACATCCGATGTACTACCACCAGTTTTTAGTTTCTGAGCATTATAATAAAGTTTTTGAGTTTTGTTTTAAAAATTATGAGTTTTACTATAAAGTTTTTGAGTTCATTCACTAAAACATTAAGTTCAAAAAATTTACAATAAAACTCAAAAACATGACATACAAACTTAGTTAAATTTAGGTTTTGACGAAAAAAAATTAAAATTTAACTTATAAACTTTAATAAGCTCAAAAAAAATACATATATGCTCAAAACAAATAAAGTTTGAGGTAATAAGCTCAGAAAAAATATAGATATGCTCAAAAACAAATAAAATGTGAGGTAGTACATCCGATATATGTTCCTTTTTCTCGGCCAAACATGCTCTCAGTTCATTAAATCAGATAATGTACTTTTTTTTCATTTGCTAAAAACCAGTATGAATCAGATCAATTTCTCACATTGTAAAATTCGAATGACCCGACCCGACCCGGCCGACAAAAAAAAAACAACCAAACGTGGTCGTTTTATGATTTCCGCCCAAGGCCCATCCCTTAATTTGAATCTCCCTCCATCAGTCACTTCACCTGTGTGTCAGTATTTGAAAACACAGTCTCTTAAAATCAAATTTCCCCCAAATTCAATGGCTTCAAACCCTAGAAAAACCACATTCGACGAATTATGGAGTAATAGCACCTCCAAAAATCAAGAAAATCAAGCTCCAAACTTATCTAATCATCAACAACCTCCTAAAATCATCGTCACGTATCGTCGCGATACCTCTAACGACGCTCCTCCTGCTTCTAAGAATTCGCAACAGTAATCTCTTACTATATCTTCATTGATCATTCATTTTTGTTTAATTTTTGTTATTTGAGTTCGATTTTATGTGTTTTTATTCAGTTTTTGTTGTTGTTAATGTAATTATGTAGAGATGGAAGTAAGAATTCGAGGGCAAGCACAAGCAATAATGCGAATCGCGTGAGTTTTGTGCCGAATCGTTTGCAACGAGTTAGCTGGAATCGTTCTCTATCTACCAGGTTTGGTTTCAACTTTCATGTTTCATTTGAATTGTTTAAGCGTTTAAGACCATATAGTGTAATTGTTGTGTTGTGTCTGATGATAAAGATTACGAGGGTGTTAATTAGCTTAGCTGGTAAAGTTCGACAAATGGAGTGGATACGTACGTGCCGAACTCGTTTGTATCGATAGGCTGTTGCTTCTCTTTCTTTGTAACTACTCCGTAGTTAAAAAAAAAAAAAAACTGAGCTGCTTGGAGCAAATTTGGGAGCTTTATTACTAGGTTGGTTCGGATGTATGTAACATATTTTTGTCGAAATTGGTTGCAGAGGGAGGACAAGTATTGCAGTTATAGCAGTATCTAATCGTCAGGGGGAACAAAAACGGGGGCCAAGACGGAAAAACAGACCACCTATTCCTAAAGTGTGTAACTTGTTTTTTCATTTTGGTTTCATTTTCGTTCTCAAATTATCGTTTTGTTAGTTTGATGTTTTGAGGTTAATAGTTTGTACCGACTTATTGGTACCAATCTATTGGGATTGAGTAGCTAGAGATGATTGATTATGTTGACAACATATTGGTTGTTTGGTTGCCTAATAAACTCCCAGGAAATAGAATCATGTCACAAAAGTTCACCTTGTATCAAAGGCATTCAAGGTCCATAGTTGGCCAGCTAATAATTACAGAGAAACGACTGTAGTTCTTCATATTGAATGCCCTACCTTGAGGCATAGGAGTTTGATAACTTCTCCCTTCAAGTTTTACTTGTATGTGTCCCATATTTATAAAAGAGGATGCGTGATTACTTTATAAATTGAGGAACTAATCCACCCATTTTCAGTTGGTTTTGAGATGAAGCCATGAAACATTTTTAAGTGACTCTCCTCCTTGTCGGTGCAATCTTAGCTCTGGTCATGGATTTCACAACCACCAATTATAAATTTCAAGTTCACCAGAATTTTGAACCCTCCCCACTTTGAATTCAACGAGCACTGTGAATGACTCTAGGGGAAGGGAAATCTCGTGTACTCAATATAATCCCCAATGTGTTATTATTGGGGAATGCAGCTTGTTATTTATTAAATGCAGGAAGTATATGTTAAAAATTAAACTTGTTTGATGAGTTCTGTTTTTAAATGATCGTGTTTTTTGTAAGATGTTTCTGATTATGTTGTATATTCGTACTTATATCTTATCTTCTTAACATATACTTTCTCGTGGAACTATATTCCTAAATGAGCTCTATAGTTCATATAAGTTGATTTCCACCATGTCTAGTTACGGATATGTGAACTTGTGGAGATATTCAGGAGTTAGAGATGTTGAGATTTTTTGCTTTTCTTTCTCTAGGGAAAACTTGCGCCACTCCCAAATTTTGAGAAAGAGCGAGCATACTTTCAAGAAGTTGATGCAGATGAGTTGCTGGAAGAAAGTCCTTCCCCCAAGAAATGTGTTTGGGTTATGGGCCATCAGCCTAACGATGTAACTGTACCACCACTCTGCACTAGACTAGAGAAGTGGCTGCATGCTAAAAGACGGCATGAAATGGTTTCTACTTCTCTTTCAACTATACTAAGAACTCCAGCTGAGCAATTAAAGCCTATCCCTTACAATAATGATGGATGTGATTCATCATGTCTGCTGAAGTCAGAAACATTTCACTTGCGAAACATTTCTGATTCAGGCTCTGTGCCAGACATCCACACGCATTCTGAGAAATCACATACCAATCCAGATCATCTAGTGGACAAGGACTTTGATGATATAGAATCTGAAATCAAGAAACTTTCTTTGGCATCACGGCCAAGTTCATCGGGTAATGATGCATTTTTTGCACTGCTTAAGGAATGTGGACAATCTGCTCCATCTACACTGCTCGATGTTTTCTCCAAGCTTTGGTTAGTACTCTTGTGAATGGTGACACTAATTACTCTATTTCAGCTCGTCCTACTATCATATTTGCTAAATAGATTAATGACTTGAATCCTTAATATTCCAGATACTCTCCATGTATTTTAGAATTTTAGTTAGTCATCTATGTATGTGAGTCCATGGGTATAATACTTTTTACTCTTTAACATGATAATAATTCTAGCTGACCTCTGCATCCCAATACTCTTTGGAGATATTGTTGCAGCTTGTAGGAGTAATTATAATACTGCAAGAGATAACTGCTACCGACATCATGAGAAGTAAAGTATTTTTAGATTTAGCTTTGTTAGGTTACTTGGCATTTCTAGAGATACTAGAAAATTCACGATGTACTCACTATGACAACCTTTGCATTTGCCCTTATATGCAACTTTAATGCTTACAGTCCACTGTTTTGCTTTCAAATTTCTCTCCACTAATCGAGATGCTAATCTACCAGCTTGTAGAGACTTAACTTGTGACATTGTGCATTTAATTGCACTAAACTATTACAGCAATCTCTTAATGAACCTCTTCCATTTGCTATCTTGCATTATCCTGTTTTTCTGTCCCAAAAGAGAGTTTATGATACAAAAGTTCTCTTATGAGATATGTTTATATGGAGCACAGTGACCCAGGGACCATCGTCAAGATTGGTGAAGGAACATATGGGGAGGCTTTTATTGCTGGTGATTCTGTTTGTAAATTAGTTCCAATTGACGGGGAGCTTCGAGTGAATGGTGAAGTGCAAAAGGTACATCACAAAACTTTACATTTTTCTGAGTCCTCGCTATACTGGTTGTGAAGACAAATTTCTATAGTGGCGTCATTTCTTTGTCCTTCTTACACATGGTTTCAATATGTCTTTTGAGCAGTTTTCCCAAGTATTTCCATCTTCTAGTCTTCTAGGCAGCTAGGCCATCCTTTAGAAGATGAAAAAACACAAAGAACTGCTCAAATAGGATATTGTTGTTAATTTTACAACTGATATCTATAATGCTTGTTGTATTCTTAAAATTCTTTAGTGCGTGATTTTGGAATTTGGATGCTATTTGCATCTAGAGAGCTTTATGCATTAACTCTATTTAGTAGCGTTGCTTACCAAATACACCCGATGCATTCGAATGTTAAATACGGAAAATAAATCAAGTTTGAGTGGGTACCATTGCATGTGTACTAGGAAGAACTTATTTATTTTTTCAGTGAAATCTGAACCCTGCACGACTACTATGTGTGGCACTTGTTCAACTGATTTGGTTACTTTGCAGAGATCTATAGAGTTGCTGGAGGAAGTAATATTGTCGCGGACACTTAATCATTTAAGAGGACCTGAACTTCTTGTTGACAATGCTACCTCAACATTCATTGAAACCAAAGAGTAAGTGCAGAGTAAAATTTATTGTAAAATTCATAGAGACACCGCGTTTTACTTCGTTGAAAAATATAAGTGGGCCAACTTATATAAATGGCAAAATGATGACAGAAGAAACAGAAAGATTCAGCCTGTCAGAGGATAACTTGGGCAGAACATTAATGTCACCAAATCTTATTGATCGTCTTCGTTGTGAATGGGTTTGATTGTTACTCCCTTTGTCCCAGTGAATTGTTATTAATTTCCATTATGGAGAGTATTAGTCAATTGTTATCTATTTCCAGTTTTGATAAAATTTTGGTTGAAAAAGGATATGTGCAAGTGATGAAATAACATAAATAATTGATCTATTCCACATTCTCTCATTTCCTTGAACATTGTGCCAAAAGCAATAGATAACTAATAGATTGGGACTGAGGGAGTATTGTTTTCTGAAAATACATTGGTTAGATGGATGCAGTGACTTGAAATAGCGTCGGGGCTATTATATGCTCAAAGATAGTAGAATCTATGCCTAGTGGACCAGGTTGATCCTCTCATATAAGCAACCTATCTCATTTATTCTCATCCTTGCGGATGAGTGATGTGAGAAAAGCCATGGAATTTCGAACCACCTCCAAGGGTCATACGGGAGAATATATGCCTTGATGACTGGTGTCTTTTCATACCTTAATCTTTGCTGTGGATTGTTTATTTTTCAGCATAAAGGTTTGCCAAGGTCCATATGATCCTATTCTTCTCAAAGCTTGGGAAACTTGGGATGCGAAGAATAGCTCAGAAAATGATCACCCCAAGCTGTTTCAAGAGCAACAGGTTTGCTATTCCTTGATGTTTACAGGCATGCTTGAGAAGACCACGTGATAAGCTTAAGCAGTCTTACTCCGCGTCTTTCATGTGTGCACTTTTCGTACAGCTTCTTGCTGGCCTTTCAGTTACAAGCCATTTATTGGTTAACACCTTTTCTTATTGTTGCATATCAGTGCTATGTTGTTTCCATTCTTGAGCATGGTGGTAAAGATCTTGAAGGCTTTGTCCTTGTAGACTTCAACGAAGCACAGAGTTTGTTAGTTCAGGTTTGTTTATCAGTTTAGTTGAGTTTCAGCCTCGATAACTTGAGACATTTTCGTTGATTGGTGTTCTGAATTGCTGTCAATTGCAGGTAACAGCTGCCCTGGCTGTCGCAGAAGCTGCTTTCGAGTTTGAACATCGTGATCTTCACTGGTTAGCACTTTTAATTATTATTATTTTTTTTAATATAAAAACTAATCCGCATTGAAAGATAATACTCCATACTCTGTAGTAACATTGGTGTACAAGTCATACCTTCCATTTTCATTTTTGTTTATCTATTTGTTCCTTTATTTCAGGGGAAACATCCTCTTAAGCAGAAAAGAAACTCCCACATTGCAATTCACTCTTGAAGGGAAGACATCATCTATAACGACACACGGGCTCGTGGTTTCAATAATAGATTTTACTCTTTCAAGAATTAATACAGGTTACTGCCTTATTATTCACCATTTAACTTTGCTGCTGCAAATATTGATAGGCTGATATGACATTTTTTGCAACGCATACAGGCAATACTATTCTCTATTTGGATTTATCATTAGACCCTGAACTTTTTGAAGGCCCCAAAGGAGACAAGCAAGTAAGAGAATTCTAGAACATATTTTTATCGTGTTTTTTTTGTAGTGAAAGATTAAAAGGCACTATTAATTAAAGTCTCAATATTCTCACGCAGTCAGAAACATATCGTAAGATGCGGGAGGTCACAGAGGATTGCTGGGATGGAAGGTATGATTGTGCCAACATTATTTTGATTTGTCTTTTGGGTCTCAATACTGCCGCTGCCCAAATTCTAACAGTGAAAGTGTCATTGTCGTGTGGTTGGATAATTTTACATTATTTGTGGATGTTCTTAATACTCTACACAGAAAGGCAGAAGCTTAGGTGGGTTGTGTAACCTTTGGCCTTGGGTTTGTCCCAAAATCTCCACATGTAATTAGACTTTGAAGTTGGTTTAAACTTGAAAGAATCAATTCTTTTAATTGGCGAGGTTAAAATAAACTAAATTAAATTTTTGGGGAAGATTTGCTGTAGAAGCAGTTTGTTATCAGTAGTCTGCATGCACATGTAAAATATTACTGATGCGATTCATTGATAACGATGCTCAAAATGCTTGAATATTTCTTGCAGTGTCCCCAAAACCAATGTATTATGGCTACAGTACTTGGTGGATATATTGATACTGAAGAAATCATTTGTAAGTGCTATTCTTTCTCCTTCATTGCTAATACATGGAGCTAACTGTTTATGCTACCTTTGGTCTCAATGGCAATAGACATAATCACATAAATAGACACCTCTCTTTCTCAACTTTGAGATGGTTACTTAGAACTCTTCTAAGTGCTGACAACGGAAACATACTTCTTTGGTGATGTAATTTAGTAGTTGTTCGATAAGTAAGATCTACTAAATGATCTTGCTCGATTTATCACAGTATAATATACAAAGTGCAGTAGCTGAAATTTTATGTAATTTGAGTTTCTTATGGCGGAAAGTAATAAATCCTTCTATTCTATTGGTTTTAATTTATCAAAATGCCCCAGAATATTCACGATAGGATCTATTATTTAGAGTTGATTTCGGACATACAAAGTAGCAAATAATTACTTATTCTTACTGTCACTAATCAGCCATATGATAAGTTATTGACTTGTTGCTAGAAACGTTCTGGAAAAGATGAAAGAGAGTTGCGATCGTTGAAGAAGCGATTGAACAGTTATGACTCTGCCAAGGAAGCTCTCTCGGATTCTTTCTTCAGTGAACTGATACTCGATCATGCTACATGAAGGAAGGTTGATAAATAGAACATTTTGACAAACGTGTTCAAGACTTCAAGAATTCAGGTTTGTGCTATGTGCCTATGTCACCTTCGAGTTCTGTGATCTACTGTATCTATAACTGTATAAATCATCCCAGTACTTATGATACCAGTCTTCGACAATCATTTCGACATTGTTGAAAGATTGTCTCTCATGCATGAGTGGAGGTAGTCTCGTATTCATTCTGATGAAATGCCGACTTTCCTTGAAAGCAATTATCTTCAACTCATTTTGTATCCAAGGGCAATTCGAACAAATGTAGGGGGTTTTAACTTTTCATAAATTCTCATTTAAGACGGTATTATCTGTCTTAAGCTTAAGACGAGTCAAGTATCATACGACTTGTGTATAAAAGACAAATATATTGCTTTTCCTTCTGCATTCTTGTATACACAAATGATATGTACTTGACCCGTCTTAACCTTAAGACGGATAGTGCCGTCTTAAGGGAGACTTACTAGTTGTATGTTGTCCAGATGCTAAGCACAATGAAACATAATCCTCTGTAATGGAAGATCTAATGGAGTCATTTCAATATATTAAACAGTAAAATATCAAATTAAGACTTTACATTTGCTAATCTAAGGTTTCTTCAAAGTTAAAAATCATTTGACTTTATCCTCCGTAAAACCATTCATGTTGTCCCTGTCATCCAACTCAGCTTCCAGGTCAGAAAGAAGAGTTGATGATACATTTTCAATTCACTTTACCATTTTGTGACATGGTCACATGTCATATGACTTGTACAAAAGTTCCCTTTAGCCCTAATTGAATTTACTGAATAATAGTAATACATTATCTTTTCCAACTTTCTAATATAACGATGTTCGTATCATCGTATGTCATTCTCATGATTAGTGACTCTTCTGTAAGAATGTTGTAGATATCTTCGTTACAATAAATGAGATTTACAAGTACTACAAGGTCGTTCTGCATTACGATTGATCATTGTACTCTTTTCTTTTTGTAACTAATGTGTTTATATCTATGTTACTTCGACACTTCACTTAGCTGTCATGTCGCGTGTTTGTCTATTAATCATGTCTGACACGACCACACTTCACACGAAAATTTTGAAAAATTGACAAAGTAGTCATATCCAACACTCAACACGTATCAGACATGACACCAGGTCACCACCCATGTCGAAGAGTCGGGGTAGCACAGTTTCATATATCAAATCTTAGAACAACCTCCTACTTTCTTGCATGCATACAATAGTCTTAATGTTGGTGGCTATATTAATAAAGTCAGAAGTTCCATCGAAGATTATGCTTGAATAAAAGCAATGGAGGTATTATCTGTTAATCACATTATAAACCAACTTTTATGAACAAAAGTTGCTTTTATAATAGATCTAGATTATCAACAGCAGATTTAAAAATGGATCATGCTTCTTCATGTTCTCCAGTATTTGTGCTTTGCTTTCGGCTTTATACGAAGCTTTTTGACGAATTAGCAAAGTATAATAGCAGCCATGCAGACTGCAGAGTAATCATCCCACATGTGATTAGCCCTACCAAATTGCGCAGGAAAATTGGGTACAAACCAAATGTGTATAATACTTTACTCAAAGCTTTCTTATTTTTGTGTTCATGATGACTGCAATTTATGAGCAAATTGTATCTTTGGTTTTGATATAATGTTTGTTTTTGTTATCCTAGTTTGATGTTGGATGACGTTGATTTGCACTTAGAGCCGACAATGTAATATTGTGCTAATTATTGGTTTAGCAAGTATCATTTGTCTTAAATTATACTCTACATAATATGATTTTGGTTATTGTCTTTAATTGTTAAATAAATATTTGAGTTTGATTTCAATCTTCATTAATCACATTTGGTACATTCGATGTATGTTTCTTTTCTCCGATTAATTAGGATGGTGAAAAATTCCATTCCTTTTTTCTTATGAGTGAAAAGAAACAAATAAAATAAAATTTGAAGATTTTAATCTTTCAAATGAGTCATTTTGAATGTGTGGACTTCATTTTGAATCCAGTTTACCCCCATATCTTTGCTTTTCTATCGATCTTTAATTTTGATATTATGGTGTTGGTATAGACCGAAATTCCGTTATGATCCAATTTTAACTGGTAATAAATACCGAGGCTTTGCAATATTTGATTGATCACAATTTTGTATATTCCATTTACTATAAAAGTCCCTAGGAAATTAATTAGAGGGACGTTTTCAATCAAAATTGTTTATTCTTACATCTCTAGCCGTATTTCCAAATCAATCTTGCGGATTACTATTGATCGGCAGAGGGCTGTGACCGGGTTTAGTTTAACTTCAAAACTTCTTCAGTAAGGTACAATATCAGCTGGATCAATATCATCAAGTCTTATGGTTGCTCATAGATTAGCTAAAGGAGCAACTCGTTTGTAAGTTTTGCTCGCTTTTCAATTGTCAAAAAACAAAAAAAAAAAAAAAAAAAATATCATCAAGTCTTACTTGGAGAGAATCCATGTACAGTCTGTAGGGCTATTAATATTTAATATTAAGTCTCTCTAAAAATCATTATACGCGTGAAACGGATTTAAAACCATATATCTAGCGGTAATTAGTGTCATAAACTAATAACTAACCGAGTATATAAATTGTGTTGGATCCGTCTTACGCTTACAAACTAACCGAATATATAAATTGGGTTGGACCGGTCTTACGATTACAACCGTCTCAATTCTGATATCTTAAACCATAGTTAAAACAACCAGACTTTGCCATGGAATACTACCTGCCGTCTTGTAGCATTCCACATGTCTCCTCAGTTAACGTCGGCCGAATGTTAAACATGCACATGATAAGCATCAGATTTCCAATATTCCAACTCAATTCTCCATTTCTCCCATGCATCTTCTTATCTATATACTTCCTTAAAGGAGTCTATATATATAAAGATAAAGGAAAGCATAGCATAGTGGACCTATATTAATCCCCATATCGTCAAATACTATTTTCTCCCTTTTATTTACGAGTATAGGCTTTTAAATATGCCGAATAAATAAAATCATAAATTGACGATCTTGTTGGTTTTTATGGAAAAGACAAAGAAAATCACGGCGGACCATAATGAAAATATTATTTTGCTAATTATACTGTTTATATAAGATAAGGAATTTAAAAGTGGACTAAATTAAGCGTAGATGATCAAATTGTTCATTAAGAGTAGATCTAGCAAACTGGTTAACTGGGTCGATTCATTTTGGGTCTGCAGATTCCGGGTTAGGCCGGGTCATTTCGGCTTCGATCATTTTCAGGTTTATTATTATCAAGCTATTTGTGGATAATAATCAGTTTGCATTTTGCAACAATAAAAATTCGGGTTGAGTTATACTGGGTCGGGTCAATTCGGTTTGGGTCTTGCGTTCGGGTGTCAGGACGGGTTCGGGTCGGGATATTCCGGTCATGTCAGTTTTACCAGGTCTAATCAAAAGCACTTTTAAAATAAGAAGGTGGTCCCAAATGCCTAAAAATTACAAATAACTTATCTTTATTTATTTATGTGGGTTTTATTTAGAATTTTGTGCCAATTCATATTATTTCTTTGAAAAGTTGATTCAGTGATTTGGTAGTAATTAGTGAGAACAATAGAACATGCATTCCAATCTCCTATGACAAAGCACATTTCTTTTCCATATTTTCAATTCACCAAAATTGCAACCAAACATATAATGGGCCCGTTTTCACTTTATACTACTTTCTTCAGCCCAATCTCTCCTTTATCCCAAAACACCCCCACCTTGTTCTATTCTCACTATTCCCCCTTTCATTTTCAATTCTTGCACTCCCTTCTATTGATCTCTTCAATCTTTATAAAGAATATTTAACCACCATTTTCAAATTCCTCTCCAAAAACCCCATCAATTCCATCTTCATCCTTAAAAATATATTATAAAGAATATTTACAACTAATAATCTCAATTCTCTCCAAAAACCCATCTAAACCCTCCTCCCCTAAAATGGCTACACCAAACTTAAACTTCCTACTCATCCTAATTCCCTTCACCCTATGCATCTCCATTTGTGGTAAGTACAATTCTATTCCCTTTCGTCAAGTAGCTTAGTCGACAAAATCACAAGAGATACTGCTCATGATCTGGGTTCGAATCCCGTCAGCATTACATGCACCAAAAAAGAACAATTCCGTTCCCTTTTACTTGTTGAGTTTAAGGCTGCGTACATCTGAACCTTCCTAAACAGAACTTATTTAGTCGAGAATTTATGTCACCTTTTAAAATTGTTGTAACTTGTAACATAACTAACACACACACACTATGATTGTTAACTTTTTTGTAGGAGGATCAACAACATCATCATCACCAAATAATAGAAGGATACTAAACATTGAGACAAGACAAGATGATTCATACACACCTTCCACAATTTTACCAACAACAACTCCAATAACAAATCCAGCAAATTTCCCACCATACACACCAACACCAACAATAGTAACAATCCCAGCATCAACACCAACATCACTAACACCCTTAAACCCTATGCCAACTACACCCACAACCACAATCCCATCACCAACAACCACTACTCCCATTACACCTGTCACTAATCCAACCACCACATATCCAGGCCCAAACACAAACCCAAACCCAAACCCAAACCCGGTTCCAGCTGGTCAAGCCCCGGTGGTTTCGGGGCAGACGTGGTGTGTAGCTCAAGCAGGGGCGGATGAGAGTACACTGCAATCAGCATTGGATTATGCTTGTGGGATTGGTGGAGCTGATTGTTCAACAATACAACAAGGAGCTAGTTGTTATAATCCTAATACTTTGCAAAATCATGCTTCTTTTGCTTTTAATAGTTACTTTCAGAAAAACCCTGTTGCTACTAGTTGTGTTTTTGGGGGTGCTGCTATGCTTGTTAACACTAACCCTAGTAAGTTTCCCTCTATTTGTATTATCTTTACCGAGTTTCAGTACCACCCTAATATTCTTATGTGAGTATAGTAGTAACGAGTTATGTGACCTGACTCAAACTCGACTCGTTATCATTTGTATGGTTTTAAGTTAGAAGGTTCTGAAAATTGGTTAATGTGTGTAGGTTCGGGTTCATGCATATATCCATCTTCGGCAACAGGAGCAGGAGGAGGAACAACAGGAACACCTGCATCGACAATACCGCCAGCAACAACTTCATCGACAAATGGAGCATCACCATATGGGGGAGTTGGATCACCATACGATGTTCCAGCATCCGGGTATGCTATCCAATCAACTTCTCACCAGCTCTTGTATAAAACCGTTTTACGCATATAACGTATGAGTAGTTAATATAAGGAAAATGAGTTAGCGCCACCCGGTATCGCCCAATCCCGGCGCCACCTCTCACATGTAATAAATGGGGATCCACAAAATAATGGATACATCCTATAAAATAAGTGGGGACTCCCATAATAAGGGGTACATGTGAGAGGTGGCGCCGAAATTGGGTGGCGCCGTATCATTATCCTTAATATAATAATATACAGTGCTTTTATTAAATGAGGTACAATACATAAAATGAATACTCCGTATAAGGGCATTAGCAATAGATGAACCTCTAAGAGGTTTGTTTTCATGCCACATGAGCTAATTTACAAACTCATTTATCTACAAACCTCCTACCAACAATAAATAAACCTCTTCAAGGTTCATATCATGACCCACTATACTTTTTGTCCTCTCACATTCTCTCTCCACAAACCCTAGTTCTTAATTTGAACCCTCTCATCCATGAACCTCAACACTCATCACCAACAATAGAAGGTTTGTTGACAAACCTCTAAAATGTTGGACATGTCATCCTACAAACCTCTTGATAACCTCTATTGCTAATGCCCTAAGTATCATCATCTCATTTAATTTGATAAATGTGTGGTACTACGCTTGAAATGTACGCCTTAACTTTTTAGTGTTTGATGATGTCCCATTAAATTAAATAATTACTGTATTATGTTTTCACTGCAAAGACACCTGCTATGGTCCAGGCCCCTGGGCAAGGTAATTGGGTCAGATATAATTGACTAGTTGACTACTGTGCTCGAGTTAAGGGCCTTCTCAAATAAGGACAATGTTTTCAATGTTTAAATAATCAGCTAGTCTTGCTATAGACGGATATCCGTCTATAACTAAAGACGGGTCAAATAACATGAAAGTGGTGACATTTTTGGCTTGTTGTTTGTCCTATTATGAATGTGGTATTGTATTTGGCCCGTCTTTAGTTATAGACAGATATATGCCGTCTATAATGAGATTTTGTGTTAAATAATATATTTCCTCCGTCCATTCATTTGTTTACCTTTGATTAAAATACAAAGAATAAAAAAGTAAATGAATGATTGGGATAAAAGGCGGGGAAGTAATTATTAACCGTGAAGTATAAGTGTATAAGTCAATTGAATTGCTTGATATCGAGTCAAATAAAGTTCTAGTCGGGTATAACTATAAGTCATATACGGATCAATTTGGGTATCAAATCATAATTCTGTGGTTTATTCAGGTCCAATTTAGGACTCAGATCGAGTTTTGGGAATTGAGACGATTTTGCTAGATCTAGTATTGAGACTCAAACCATTAATAATAGCAAAAGTGTCCTATATTTAACTTTACAAGGTTTCCTTTTCTCTTGGAAATGACTGTTAGTCTATGAGCTGTACTGATTCCCCATCTAAATGCACCCGATTTTTGTGCAGAAGTTTTGGATCTCCACCGTTTTTAATGAATTCAAGCTACCCAGCATCCGGTTTTCCAACAAGCTATGGACCTGACAGCCCTCCTACTGGTACCTCTTATCCTGCAGGTTCAACTTCTACACAACCCTGCATTAGTTTCGTAATCCTGGTACTGTCACTCTCCATCGCGAATTCAATTTTCAGTTCACAGTAAAAAGGATAAATCCAGGTAGCAGTAGACCGGAATCACGTCTCTTGTACATATGTTTTGGTCAAAATTTGCTGAAATGTTAGTGTTTTAGATTCGTAAGAGTTGTTCTAAACTCGCGCTTATTAAATCAACTAGCAGTAGAGAAGATGATCACAGAAGTAGAAGTTCTAGTTCAGGATTAGATAGATTTGTAACCCTCGAGATTAGAGATGTACTGTATAAAATATGCATTCATGAGTCTGTAGTCTGCACTGTAATGTCAGTAGTTATATGTTATGCTTTGATCTTATTTAGTTAACCAATTAAGTATTATCATTATCAGAATTCTTTGTCGCAAATACTCGTGTAACGTGGATTTAAAATTACCTTAGTATAAACCCGCTTTACATGCGATGCTATCGTGTTCCCTCCTTTCTCTGATCAAAAGCAACAATCTGATTAGTTGCTTTTGCTTTTTACACTGTTATACCAGTTACTTTCTCACTAAGTTCTTACTATTTTCAGACGGGTTATATAGACAGCAAAAAACGCTTGTAATTAGTAATCTAGAACTAACTGTTAGAGTATATAATCAATCATCGGCCACCATTACCAACCATTGTTATTGAAGAGGCGTGTTGCTTCTTAACCTCATTTTGTTAAATAAGTTTGGTCCGATTCCATTTTACTTAATTTATTTTATTTGTAACGCTCTTTTAAAGAATATATGCTCTAAAACACTTGGAAATAGTCAATTAATATTGGTAATGAGGACAATATAATGGGTCTAATTATTTCAATTAAGTTGGGTCGATTAAGAAATGAAACTCAACTTTGAGCCTCATGCTAGGTAGGTGTCTTTTGCTACCAACCTTAATTGACTTTGATTAAATACCTTGCCACCCCAGTTCCGTGCATATCAGCATTGTCGGTATAATTCCAGGCGCTTCCAGCTAGAGCTGGCAAAAGCTGACCCGACCCGAGAAACCCGACTCTCCCGAAACCCGACCTGATTCAACCCGAAAATTAGGTGACCCGAAACCGAACTGACCTGACCCAACAACCGATAGCAACCTTATTTTTTCCCAACCCGAACCCGACCTGAACCGACCCAACCCTTGACCCGATATTTTCTCAACCCGATAGGTGACCCGATAAATAACACCAAATTGACATTCATCTTAATTATTTTCCCTTAAAACTACAATTAATGTTAATGACCCAAAAACTAAATACATAAGATAAAATATGGGTATGATGATAACCTGACCCGACACTGACCCGTTAATGACTCGACCCGACTTGCCACTCATTGATGACCCGACATGAACCAAACCGACCCGCCACTGATCCGACTTAACCCGAACTCGAATGACCCGACCCGCCTTGACCCGACCCGTAACCGACCCAAGTGAGCCGATTGCCACACTACTTCCAGCCCTACTCGAAGACATAATTGAACAAGATGTCTCAGTAAATTTTCAAAATGTTTACCGTTCTATTCAAGACTTCATCGGATGTAATTACTGAAAAGAGAAAAAACAGTACTTCCTTCATTCTGTGGATTCATCACGACTTATCTAAGTATAAACCCAGATTTCACATTCATGTGAACATATGTTCTAGTACTAACTGTAGTTCTACTAATGGAGAAAGTTTCTCCGATAATTACTTGCCGATCAAGAAAAGAGGGCAGAAAGAGGCTATTTATAAAACACTGCACCTCTGTGGTTTGCCTAGCTTCCTAAGCTCTGGACATTACAACATATTGCCTACATTCTACAAAATACATGTTATCAACAGAACAGTAATTTACCGCCTAGAGAAGACGACCAACACAACCATCGACATGGAGACGAGGATCTTGAAATTCTGGCTTTCCCAGAAATTTGGCTTTTCGCTACTCTCAGGGTCAGCCTGCTTCTTTGTAGCTATTTGATCTCTCAATTCTTTGATGGCTTTGTCTCTTCGCTCACCCATCTACAAACACAGGTACACGGGTGGTAGCGTGTTAACACAAGCATTAAAAATGTACAAATTCTCAATGCATGTAAAAAGCATCAGAAAGATACAACATTGAAGTTAACTACGACTACTAGATGAGAACTATGGACTTGTGGATTATGTATTCGTAAGATTTACCCTTTGAAGCTTTCTTGTTTGAGAACGAGCTTCTTGGAGACAGAACTCCAACTTTAATACACGTTTCTTCAAGTCCTGATCAGCCCTCCGATGCTTCTCCAACTATTTAACAAACAAATTTCTCATAAATCACTACAAATTAAAATGATCGATTCATATAGTTAAACAACTTCCCATGTGAGACGGTCTCACACTCAAATATTGTGAGACAGACCCATTTACCAATTAAGATAACCCATATGGGTATGTTAGATGGCATGCTAGAAGAGTAGAAGGTAAGTCCCTCTCACAATATTGTAGTATGGGACGGTCTCTCATGTCACAGGAGACTACTAGAACCTGAAAATCACACCTGGGTTTCTAATTCCTCAGTCTTTAGCTTCCAATGGACAGAGAGAATCCTGATTTCATCCCTTAATTTGGCGATTTCCTCATCCTTTGCGCACAGAAGCCTATTCATTTTCTCGAGGTTCTTTGGGGAGACCTCATCTAAAATTCTCCTTAGCTCACAATCCTTGGTCATCCCGGATTTGGCAACGGCTTCCATTATATCACGTTCAACTCTCAAGACTTCATCTTTCAATTGCGTTTGTGAAGACTCTCGTAATTGCAGATCTTTCTGCAGTTTATCTAATTGCATGGCTAACCCTTTGACCCGAACTTCGTGGTCCTTTAATGAATTATTTTTGTCATCGAGGTCTTTCAATAAAGCCAGACACTGCAACTGAGCTGACTGAGCTGATGCAGCACTTGCATTGGCTGTAGCTTGAGTAATAGTCAGCTGAGCTCTAAGATCATCAAGATCTTTCAGGTACTGCATTGCATCATTATGTGAAATCAGCACTCAGCGAAGCAGAAATTAAACTTGAGAAACAAAACGAATACAAGCAGGTTAGCATAATTCAAGTCAACTTAAAGGATGTGATGCTGTATAGCCATCATTGATAACAACATTACAGATATGCTCAACAGCTCTCGCTGACAGACGGGCAATGAGGGTCAAATTTACGCAGTTACCAAACTTGTTATGTCTGATCCATGGCGAAACTTGAAAATGTTTCTAGTCAAAAAACAAATGGATGACATCCAACATTCTTAAGGTTCATTTACTCATTTCTCTAAAGGCAACAAAGCTCATGAGTCATGATTAGATGCTATTCATCTGACAGCAACTAATATAATTATCTGATTTGTGAATCATCCAGGGTGTAAAATAATTCAGCATACACCTACTTCAATCAACTAATTATGATATAAGCAAGGTTTGTGTTTGACTATTAGGTATTACGAAAATTTACTCGTGCGACAAACGTGATGCGCCTGAATACTCTAATTTTAACTTTCAAAAGGGTTTTTTTAATGTGTCAATTGATCAATCTAAAACCTAATACGTAGTAATATAAAAGTTAAAGCACTTATATACCGCAAATATAACAGCCTCCATAAAATACGGAGTACACGTCACAACTGCAACCAGTTCCTCATGAAGTACCAACTAATTAACAAAAATATACAGCAAATTTAATTGCAAATTCATTCATTAATCTTTCAGATGAAGATTTAGAAAGATTTGTACATCCATATAGGCTGTAGAATGTTGAAAGTTTCAACTACAATTCAATGTTGAGACCTGACGTACCTCCACAGTACCAATTTGCACGAGTTAGCCGGAATATACAGGTTAAGAAGTAACAACTTTTAATTCAGATATTCTGCAGCACTCTGCAATATCGTGTGATCTAGAACTAACCGCGCGTACTAAATGAAACTTGTTTACAATCTAGTA
Organism: Silene latifolia; assembly: GCF_048544455.1. Taxonomy (NCBI): domain Eukaryota; kingdom Viridiplantae; phylum Streptophyta; class Magnoliopsida; order Caryophyllales; family Caryophyllaceae; genus Silene; species Silene latifolia. The sequence continues at coordinate 82,952,674 of NC_133530.1, forward strand.
CAAGAATCCATTTCATAAATTGTACTCATTTTGAGAAAGTGAATAATTACGAGATGTCGAGGGACATAACTTCAATGCAGTTATGACATCACATAGACAGGGGCGGATCTAGCCCTCTTTTACTAGGGCTATAGCCCTAGTAAAGTTTGGAAGAAATAAAATTTAGCAAGTATAATAGCACAGTTTAACGACTTGGGTCTGGTGGTGGATCTGTTTGGCATATGAAGGGTGAAGCTATCAGTTGGTATGTGTTCGAATCTCCACGCAACATTTTTTTTGGAATTTGGTTTACTTTATCAGGTGGGCCACTCGTTCCATTTAATATGCCAAGAATCTTGTATTTATAGTTGTACTACTAGTCTACTACTCTTCATATACTCCGTATCATGTTTTGCTGCTTTTAATTTTTTAATCAAATACAATTAATCTCATAAGTGACCTTATTAAATACATTTTGTTTCTTTCATTGACAGTTTTATTAATCAAATAAAAATACAGTAGCGCTTTTTCATCATTAAACATTTACATCTTTTTCTTTAAAAACTCAGTGTCGACCTTTCTTATATAAGATTAGGCGCCCGATTGTCCTACTTTTCAACTTTGACATAAACTTTATCATGTTGCCTCATTTTACTAAATCGAGAGCGCAAAATATAAACATAATGTCATATATACCTTTTAAGTTTGACACTAATATTACTCTTGTAGGATAAATTTAACTATTTATACCGTGCACTTTATTATTGAATAATAATTAAATAAATAAAATCTTCATTGTCAGTGGTGGGTAATGCTATGGGAAAAACTCGAATTTTTTTCTAAAATTATGACTACAATTTCGAAATTTACAAATAACTACGGCCTAAAGCGAGGAGTGCCCTTACTAGCCTCCGACGACTCATTGTATTTCGGATACCCAATTTTTTTTTCCTACAACCTATATATCTAGCCCTAGTAGTAACCAATTCCTGGTTCCGCCCCTGCACATAGATATACTTGTTGCTAGATAGATTGCAAGGTAACATCATACAAGGTAAGCTTCAGACCAATGTGGCATTTTTGCAATTGACCATATTTGCACACTTGAAAAGGATATGTAACTACTTCTTGGGGATGTCTATTTCTAGCTTAAATAAATAGGGACCAACCATTACATAACCACCCCTATTTAATAATAAATAACCAGATCAAGACTTCAACATTTATCCTCCACCCTACCCAATAAACCAAGTGGTTCATAAACCAGTCAGTTTTCAGATTTGGTTTCAATTGTGATCCTAGAAATGTAATGTCGGGGGTTTCAGCATTAAAAAGGGACGGTTACAAGTCTCTGAGAGCTGACGACTTGCGTTTCCACTTTAATATACGGCCATGCAATCTTAAGAACGTTTACGAAGCAACTAGGATGCAATGTCAACAATAACTAACATTACACCAGTGCCTCAAAATCTCCTGCGAATTATGGGATAAGGGGATGTCACATGTATGCAACCCTACCCTCGTGTTGCTACTTGACACAGGCTATATCTTGATGAGCCAAAAAATGAAAATTAATTGATAATTGCGTCGAATAATAACTATTTCACTATAAAAAGAAACGGAACGAGTTTATACTATCATATTCCGAAGCCAGAGAACATTGAGTTATTGACCCCATTGCAAAGGTGATGCGACCTAATTTCATACAATGACTTTAATAGATGTTAATCAGTCACGACACGATACTAGTATACTTGTCACTTTTCTTGGACATTTACCTCAAAACACCATCTATTTTCTAACTACCATTTTACTAATTGAAGTGATTAGAAAATCAAATCCCCTAACCTAATACCATGAACTCATGAAGCAGTAGTAATGTGAGATCCATCTTGTGTATCCCAGAAATCTCTCATAGGACGGCAATATCCATCTTAAGATAAAATGGTTACATATGCTCCCACTTGCATATATAGGACCGAACCTTTTGTTAGTCCCTAGGCATCCTTCTTTTGTCTCATCTATCATACTTCACCAATTTTAAGTTTAAGATGGATATTGTCGTCTTAGAAGGGAGAAAAGTCTCATGTTGCTCCAAAATGTATTATTCAAATGAAAGAAAACAAGTTTCTAGTGGAAGCACCATTTTCAATAATTAAGCACACTTGATGAGTAGAGACATGACACCTTGAAACATTCAAACCACATCTAAAGTGAGACAATAAACAAATTCACATTTGGTGCATACTTGGCAATTTTGCTTTAGCTTTAGCTGTCTTCACTATGAAACATGCATGAAAAGCCAAAAAGTGATTTCAAAATATGTGGTATTCATATTATATATCCAACACCAAACCATTTATTAATCCACTAAAAATAACACCATGTAAACATTTTCAAATCTCAGTCAACACACATCTTGTACTAATAACACCCAAATTTGTCGTAAATTAAAGATCGAAACTTTATGATATTCTTGATGAGGAACACTATCTGCCTTCTCTCCAACCTTCTCCTTTAAATCTTTAATACACGATTTTATTTAACCCACTTGTTTGACATTTGTGCAATAAAAACAATTATTATAAGTCGGTGTGAAAGGAGAAGGTCGAAGAAGATCAGAAGAAGGTCGGTAGCATTCCTCTATTCTCGATACCATAAAAATGTAATCAATCAAGAACATGAAAATCAAGCTTGACAAAAATGGAGAATCAAAAATTAATCTGAGTTTAAAAGTGGGACCTTTTCAGCACTAGAAGCTGATACTTGCAATTCCTTATTCTTCTCCTCTAAATTTTTATTCAATCTATATACCTCTTCTTCCATCACCTTTGCCTTTGCTTCTGCTTCCTAAAAATTATTAAAAAAATTCAAAACTTTGTTAATAAATCATTGAAATGAAAAGTTTACTCATGAACCAAAATGGACCCACCAATCAAAACTCTTTTCCCATCAAATGAACAAGAACAAAAAGAGGTACCGACATGAAATAATTAAAAACCAAATTCAAATTTTGCACAAATAACAACCAAAAGCGATATTCATTACTAGTTCGCCCCCCTAAAATATAAATTCTTTGGTTAAAATTTTCGATCTTTTTTCTAAGTTGCTCTATTACAGTACTAGTTTGCTCCTAACTTTAAATCTGGTTCCAATACAGTGTACAGAAAACTCACATGCATTTAGATCAATTGATAAGGGTCTGTTCTAACTTAACCAGTTGTCTCGCGTTTGAGTCCTGGGAATGCAACAGTGTTAGCTTTACCGTCCTAGTGATCCTACCCAGTTCAAATCCGAACTAAACCAGATGGTGATTGGTGAATTCCCAACAACAACAAAAAAAAAAAAAAAAATGCATCATTTAGCAAAAATAAAATGGGGCATAAACCAAGAGTAGTAAATGAAGATCCAAAAACAAAAAGACTTGCCTGTCTAGTTAATGATTCTTTAGCACATGATTGTTCTTGTAAAGAGAGCCGAGTTCGAACATCCTTCAACTCAACTGCTAATGACACAACATTTCGTCTAAAATTCTGCTTCTTTTCACTCAAATCTCTCAACAAAGGATCAATTTCCCTCTCAGAAGTTGAACCCATTTATCAAAAATATTCAATTTTTATGATTATTATTGAAATTGAGTAATAACCCAGTTGATTAAAAGCTAGAAATGATTAATTAATCACGAAAAAAAGGAATTTTTGAGTGGTGGAAGCAGAAAAAATGGTAGGTTTTTATTTTTATTTTTATGATATTATGAATATTAATTATTATTTGAATAATAGTTGAAGTTTATGATAAAATGATGGATTTATATTGATAGAGTAATTTCGAGGAAATGAAAAGTCGACTAATTAAAATTGAAATGAATCACAAGGAAGTGCATGTGAAGTTGATTGAGAAGGTATAGTTGCTTTCAAAGCATCTAATCTAATCTAATTTAATTATTTTTGGAAGGGATTACTTTAATTATATTTGTTAATCTTACCCTGCAAAAAAATAAATAAGTAGAAAGTTAAGGTAAGTAATCATTTATTACCAACTGTCTATAGTTGAAATTATTTTGTCTTTGTATGAAAAACCAAAGACTAATGAGTTTGATAGTCAAATCTTTGATATCTAACAAAACTTGTTAATTTATTACTATAAGAAAATCAAATCTTTTTTTACATTTCTTCTAACGGTTTTTCTATCCTATGCCCACTAGGCATAGGATAATAAACCAAAAAAAGAAAGTATTAAATGTATTTTTTGTGAAGAAAACTAAAAGTGATGAGATATTACAATTTCCCATGAAAATATCATTTAATACTTTTTTTTTTTGGTTGATTATCCTATACCTAGTGGGCATAGGATAGAAAAACCCTTCTTCTAAATCTACTCAAGCACTTGGAATAAAGAGTTTGAGAGTGTTATTTAGCCCGTCGAGATTAGGCTGCGTATATGTGAACCTCCTTTGATCTCGCAAATAAAAACAATGCAAAAAATGAAGAACTGTGAAGCAAATATGCAATAAGAAGAGGGAAATTTACCAATAATATGGAGCTTGTAATAGTAAGGCCATACTTCTCATTTCTAAGTTCAAGTATGAAGTGCCAAAGGACATGCACATACTAATATAAATGAAAATAAATGGGCATAGTGTATATGGTAAAGAATTGAAGAAGAGTGTTAATGAAGGGAATGGGATGACATGCACGAAAGATGCGTGAGAGAAATGAATGAAGGGAGAGAAAGAGTTAATAAGATGAAGGATTTGGAGAGATTAATTAAGACAAGAAACATAAGATAAGGACGATTCTAGTAAGCAAGTAATTCAATTTTTGAAAGTGTTGACAAAGTACAACTCACAGCGCGGCAAAATCCCAGTTTTAAGACAACCTTGTGCCAGGTGGAGGCCACTTTTTTTCTTAGAAATGTCAAGGGAGTATATTACTGATTTACTGTATTAGACACTTTTATGTCGACGGGATTAGTGGTGATAATAACTTTTTTTTTTTTTTTAATTATCACTTCATCGAACAAATGAAGGTCTAATTTCACATCCTTGATAATACTAGAGATTTCTCAAGGAATTTGCCAAATACTACGAAGTGAGTTAATAACACATAAATTATCACCCTCCACAATTAACTTTGAGATTCCTAACTGTTTAGCGGCTAAAACACCTTCTTTTAAAGCGAGAGATTCCGTAACAAGAATACTATTAGATCCGCACTTTTTTGCTCCTAACACAAGGACTTTACCATTATGATCTCTTATACAATATCCTAAAGCAGCTTTATTGCCTTCTATTCTCGAACCGTCAAAATTTAGCTTTAGGAAATCGTTTCTAGGTTTCTCCCACCAGATTTCTTCCCTACTAGAATTTATTCTAGTTGACTTGTCTTTTTCGGGATTGTTGAGATCCTTATGTCTAGTCTCATTCCAGATCTTAATACTATTATTACATAAAATAATAATTTTGCTGATATTGAAATGAACATTGTTAAAGATAATGTCATTTCTATAAAACCATGCATTCCACCAAATAAAGATAATTTTAATGAAATCATCTTTTGGATCTTTTGGAATTAAATCTTTAAGATAATTGAGTTTCATAAGAAAAATTTGACTCGTAATATTATCATAATTTGACAAGAAATTGTTAAAGCTACTAATATTCCTGTCTTGGATAACCGAACCAATCAAGGGACATTCGTAAAAGAAATTATCTTTGTTTTCAATATGATGGTTGCACAAAACACAATTAGGTGGGACATTAATATGACTTTTAAGAAGTCTGCCTTTGGTTGAGAGTTCATCAACACAGGCTTTACAAAGGAAAAATTTTAACTTTGGAGGAATATTCAATTTCCAAATCCAGTAAAATTCACATTTTCAAGACTTTGATCGAACAAACCTTGTGCTAACCATGTTGCTGTTTTGGTAGAAAAATTTCCATCTACGGACAACCCCCAAATGAGGGTATCCGGAATATCATTATGAGGCAGTGGAATGTTAATAATCTGATTAACAATATCGTTGTAACACCCCCTTCTTACCGGGCCAAGGTAATTGGGAGATGTTACCTTCTCGGTTTTCCGAGGCAGTGAATCGGAGATACAATAAAGAAACGTTTATTATAAATGATAGGTTTAGAGATTACAAACCATTAACTAATGAATAAAATACAACTCATGGTTACGACTCTCATCTAACTAACTATATTCGTCTTGTGACTCATCAAGCTCGTCCCGTCTCCCGCGTACTATCCAAACCACCTGTATATAATCTGCTCCCTATATGACCAAAGGATATCATATGGATCGACACAGGCCACCCCAAAAGAGATAGGTGACAATTACACAGACAAACAAATGTCAGTTTCAATAAATAATTAAAGTGTGACACGACTCAAAGTGTGTGAGTATGCAACATGGCTATAACATGAATGAACCGCTATCCAACAACCACCACCACGGTACCGGGACACGCCCAGACATACCGACAACCACACTGGTACCGGGACACGCCCAGACATACCAACAACCACAAATGTGCCGGACACGCCCGGGCGCACGGTCCTAAGCCAATCGGATCCCCGTCGACGTCGTGTCTCAACCACACGCGTCCCTCCAAACTCAAACTATTAATGTGCACATCCCTCTTGGGGTGGGAAGCTCCAGGCGACTAAAGCGCAAGACGGTCTCCCAACCGTCTTACGTCTCCAAACAAACAATCAACAACAACAACATATCCTCCGCACACACACACAAATACAACCAATACATGAATTATAACCCAACATCTCATAGTCATCCTCTTAATGATGCAATTAACCACTAAACATGTTATAATGCATGATACCCGTCGTTGTGAGTACCAAAGATAAAATTTATAAACTCCTATTAAGACTAACCTAGGCTAGTGGTAACAGGGTCGATCCACAAGGAGGCAGTTGTAAATTCTAGTTGTTCTATGATCAGTCTAAGGTAACTATTATGGGGGTTGAATTGAGTTGGTCTAAGTCTAAAGCAAACAAAGATAATAAACTAAAAATACGATTTAAACAGATAAAAGAAAGGTACTAGGATATTCGGGTCATTACAAATTCTTTCCGGCAAAAACTAGGTCGGTCTGAAATAAACACAAGTAAGGCGGGAAATAAGAGGTCCTCTCGGTCCACTCCTAACAATTAGCATCTCTCGATCTCGCTAAAGGTCCCTAATGTCACTAATACTAACTTTCGTCCTGAAAAGCGACTAATGGCCTAAACTATACCTATCTTTCGATCTTAGCACAGTTTAGTCGAATTAATTGACGGTCAAGCAACCTACCCCACCTTTCGGTCTAATGGGTCATCCTGAAAAGAGGTATCTAACTGGTCGCATGCATTCGATTCGTTAAATACAAGTTTAAAAGCAATTAAAACGAGGGTAACCTTACAAGGTCAGTCGATCGACCAACTATGTCAGTCGATCGACTGACACGCGGGTTCAGTCCGTGTCTAACCTATTGCCGCCTAGCCATAAATCGCCTACATCCTAGCACAAGCTATTTAGCTACTCATGGCGAAGGTAAAAACAACAATAAAACTTATGACTATTACGGAATTCATACTTAAGATAAATAACAACAACGATGAAGCGATAATTGGCTTGGGAATGCTAACTATCAATTCTATACTAATAATAAAAGCAATAAATAATAAATCAATACTAGGGCGTAAGAGATACCGAAATTCAAGAGGAAAGATTAAGAACGAAAGAGCAGAAATTCCAATGCAAAAGTCGATATATCAAACCCTAATTACTCGGAAAATAATCTAAAACTATTGTGATCTGAAACTTAATGTCTTCTCTGATAAAAATTCCGATATGCTGCTGTTACGTTATATAGGAACTAACGCAACAACCTATTCCAAAACCTAAAACTTCACGGGCTTTCTAAATCTCGTCTGGAATCGAAATCTGGTCGATCGACTGAAGAGGCTGGTCGGTCGACTGGCTGTCAGCAAACAGTAGCTTCTGGGAACCGAGCCTTGGTCGATCGACTGAAGAGGCTGGTCGGTCGACTGGCTAAGCTGCTGCTTGACTTCTTTTAACTCGTGGACTTGTCCTTTAGCCCTTGGATCGCGCACCAAGCTTGTTCCTTAAGCAGTTCCTTTACGTCATTTGCAATGCAGATTACTCGGGAACAGATTTGGCTTGATTTCCCGCTAAATTCTCCACATTTCTGCAATAAAGTACAAAAGTACGAAAGTAGAGGAAAATAGAGAAATATGGGCATATATAGCACAGTTGAGCTCTGAAATGCGTGTAAAAAGAGATGTAAAACATCATATAAATGACACGCATCAAATCTCCCCAAACCAAACCTTGCTTGTCCCCAAGCAAGAACTAGACTCGATCTAATGACCCAATGGAACGAGTTCAAACTCAGAGCGAAACGCAAACTGTAGGGCCTGAACCAATTTAATGCACAACCAACAATCAACTAGTAATGCGAATCATGCAAACGAATTATAAGGTCGTCAAAAACTGCTGAACCATCAACCGTACAGACTTATCAAATTGGACTCTCGCGGGTCGCTCAATTCGCTCAATTAAGCACAGGTGATATATTTGTAAGATAGAAAGAATTAATATTGTAGTGACTCTCACCTAACTACGACCTATGAAAACATGCCAGCAATAAATTATGAAGACGACCTCTATGACCGTACATACGCATTCCAACCAAACAGATGACCATTGACACATGCCGAGGTGTAATTATGGAAATGTGAGGTATGGGTAAGAAGAGGCAAAACATTTTATGGTAAAGTGGAGGTACAGGTGATCAAGCTAGTACCAAAACGGAACCAAAGGACAACATCCAACTTCTTTCTCATAATCAAACGAAACGGTGCTATAGCAAGCACAAAACTCAGAATCTCCAAACTATTAAATCAATAAACTCCCCATAAGAAATAAATGAAACATGGGAGCAAAAATCGCCAAAGGCTAAGGATTAAATCATGCGAATTGACTTTTTCTTTCTTTCACGAATCTCAGTCGATCGACTAAAGGTGGCAGTCGATCGACTGCTTACACAGTACAGAACCTCTTTTTTTCTTCTTTTTCGAATCTTTTTTCATTTTTTTTTTCTTTTTTCTTTCCTCCTTTATTTCATTCTCCCCACGATATCTCAAACATGAGCATGTACCACCAAAAATTGAGTAACAATCCCAAGAACACGAGACTACTAGCTTGACAAAGGACAAAGCTAAATGTAGGATGTAGAAAATAGGACAAAAAGGATATTTTTGGCATAGTGAAGCTTATGGGTAAAATGAGAAAAGGAAACCTCTACCACATGTGTCAACTAACCACAAACCGAATGCATACAGGTATTAAGTAGATCAAATTCATAATTATGCAAATTAAGGAAACATGCCTCATAAGGAGTACTACTCACATTCCTAGATGAACCGGTCATGAATGACACCATTATAAGCTCTAAAAACTCGAAATATATGATGTAGCTTGCCAATTATTAAAGTCAAGTCTCGTGCTCAAGAAATAATTTAACGAAAACTCGTAGATATGCACTAACGATTCTACTAATAACATGTAAGTCAAGCAAGGCTCAGGCAAAACAGATGCAAATGCTAAATCATCATAGAAATACTACCGTTCCGACTCGACCTATATGCTAAAATAAACGTGCGTTTTATGGAAATTTTTGAAATTTTTCAATTTTTTTTTTTGGACTTTTGTATTTATGAGACATGAAATAAACAATGCAAAACAGAAATGTAAATGTGAATGCAAGCAAATGATATGCGACGCAAAACCCTTCCCCAAACCAAATCGCACAATGTCCCCATTGTGCAAAATCATGTAATGAAGAAAAATGGAAAACGGGAATTTGCTAGAAAAAGGGAAATAAAAACATAATGACATAAAGGGATAACTTGGGAACTCACAAGACTCTAAGCGCAAAGAAAGGAAACCTCCCCAAACCAGCGTGAGCTAGGAGGTTTCATGGCAGCATGTGCTACCGACAAGAGTGCCTGAAAAATAATCAAAACCACGCATAAGACGGAAGAAAGCAATTTTGGAACGTAAAAATTGTGCATAAATGAGACAAAAAAAGAAATAGACAATTCGACGGAAAATAAAGTGGAGTAGAAAACTCCCTTAAGTCCGCATATCGACCAAACACAAAGAGGGAGAGGTCGTGAAAGAATGTATCGGCAGCGACGATCGATCGACCTAAAGGGACGATCGATCGACCGGATGGTCGTGAACGAGCTCCTGTAACCCGCAACCCGCCGATCGATCGACCAAAACCATCGATCGATCCGAAAACACTCTTCTTTGTGTCTTATTTCTTCGTAATTGCTCAATGATTCGAGCTAAGAAACTCTAAATACCTGCAAAAACACAATAGTACGCGCCCAAAATTGCGCAAAACCCAGAAAAAGTCTAAAATGCATAAAAAAAACTAAGCAAACAAAATAAAAGCGAAGTTTTCGCGCACACAAAAGCACTAAAAAAAAAAATAGTTCGAAAGCAATAAAAAGAAGTTTATAACGAAAATTGATCAACTAATAGTTGATCAAAAAGGACCAAGGGATGGCCCACTTCGTCGGCTTCTGGCTACTAGAGGTAGCCTCAATGGTGCTCATATTATCAGCTGCACCCTTCTCAGCTTTAACAGTTGGAGAGCTCAATGAATCAGCTTTGTCATCTCCCCAATCAAGGACTTCCTCGGAATCGTCGGACTCCAAATCTGCCCATTTCACCTTGACGGGCTCATCTTCCACTTCCTCGTCAGTTCCATAACTTAGGCATCCAAGACCTCCTCTCGAAACGATAGGCTCGTCGCACTGGAGCATCCGGCGCTCTTCCTTCCCAAACCAGCTCTGCATTATCTAAAACAACAAAGTCTTCCTCCTTCGTGCTCCCAATCGGGGCGGAGGGGTTAATACAAAGACGAGTAATAGGGACGATCGATTCGGGAAGCACAAAGTACGATTTCTTTTCGTAAACCGTGTTACAGGTGACAGCCACATGGGATCCTTTTTCTTGGCCTGGCAAAAACAAAGTGGAGTGCTTTCCCACTTTGAAAGTCAAGGTACCTTTACCGACGTCGATGACTGCACCAGCAGTGTGCAGAAATGGCCTACCCAAAATGATGGGTATATGGTCATCCTCAGGCATGTCAAGGACAACAAAGTCAACAGGGAAGAAAAACTTCCCTATTTGGACGGGTACGTCCTCTAGGACTCCTATGGGCTCGACCGCGGATCGGTCGACCATCCGAATCTGTCATCTCGGTAATCGCAAACCTGGTCAGTTTAAGCTTCCTAGCTAGGCTTAAGGGCATGACACTTATGCTAGCTCCTAAATCACATAAAGCCTTTTCGATAGAAAAGGTACCTATGCTACAAGGGACGGAAAAACTGCCCGGGTCTTCTAACTTATGGGGCGCAGTGTGAGACAAGTAAGAGCAAGACTCTTTAGTTAACGCAACAGTATGAACATGTTCAAGTGATTTTTTCTTTGACAACAACTGTTTCATAAACTTAGTATATGCTGGCACTTGGTTAACTAACTCAAGAAAGGGTACCTGAACATTTAAGCTTTGAATGACCTTCTCAAATTTACTGAAGGATACCTGTTCCTTGGTTGGCACGAGTCTCTCCGGATATGGGGCTGTAAGGAGCACCTTAGCCCTCTCCTCTAATGCGCGCGCGCCGGCGTCCTTGGACTTTGGCTGAAAGTCCGTCACCTTCTCTTTGTTGAAGCTGGACCCCTCCTCAGACCGTCTCAAATGAGACCCATTAACCGTCATTGGGTCGAACTTCGTAGCCGGGACTGACCCATCAACACTCGGGTCTGCCCCTAAAACCTTCGGATCGTGGGTACCCCGAAACAAGTGGTCTCGCAAATTATTTGGCATTAAAGGACGAGACTCTTCAATATCGCGATGATAGTGGTCGATCGACCACTCCCCTCGATCGATCGACTGTTTGCACGTTCGAAGCTCCTGGAACCCGTGTTTCGATCGATCGACTAGGGATATCGATCGATCGATCAAATTCTGGGACTCCTTTTTCTTTGATTTGTTCGTTGAAGCTTTCTCTTTGCTTGTTTCTGGCTCATCTTTCCCAACAGCATCCTCAATCATAGCAGGACCGTCAAGGGTGGACCCGCTCCGCAATGTGATGGCATTTAGGGTCTCCTTTTGTTCGGGTTGAGTGGGTAAGTGCCCGGGAGCTCGAGTGTTATTCTTACTAGCCAATTGAGCGATTTGGCTCTCTAATAGCTTCATCCCGGCTTCTCTTGCTTGGGACTCCTTTAGCAATGATTCTTGAGCTCGGAAAACTCGAGAATTTTGTGATTGTTGCTTCTTTGCGGCACATAAGGAGGCTTCCGTGCTCATTGTTGCTTTTGATGAGGCGGAACATACGGCTGTTCTTTCTTTGTGGCGGAGGTTGAGTTGGGTTTTGGACATTCTGGCTCCTCCAACTCAAGTTCGGATGTGGTGGCTCGTAGTAGGAGTTGTTCGCCTATAGTGTTGAAAGGCGGACAGATTCAAAGGGACTAGGACAATTCTTTGAGACATGGCCCTCAACTCCACATCTTTCACGAGGAAGGGACCGTCGACACAAAGATTGACCTGGTATATCCCACCTTTAGATGCTCCTCCTAGCTCATACTTGTCAAATCTTGCGGAAGAGCCTCAAGTGCAAAGAACAGAGGAAGATTCAGCAGCTCTCCTCTGGTTCCCTCTCGAATTCCCATACTCGGCCTTGTGGGTAGCGAGATCATCAATGATTTTCCACCCTTTGGTTGCTCCCAAATTTTCAGCGAATCTCCCATTGGCGGCGACATCCAAAATGGCCCTCTGATCGTCGTACAACCCATTGTAGAAATGATTGCACAAACTCCACTTCGCAATCCCATGGTGCGGTATGGTCCGCACCAACTTCTTGAATCGGACCCATGCCTCGTGGAAATTCTCATCCGGCCCTTGTTTAAAGCCCGTAATTTGAGCTCTAATGGCGATCGTCCTTGAAGCGGAAGTACTTCTTGTAGAACGCCAATGCCGGTGTATTCCAATCGGTGATCTCGAACGGTCTTGTCCAAATCCCTATACCACTCCCTTGCGGCATCACGAAGGGAAAAAATGAACATGGTCTCCTTGATTTGATCCTGGGTCACGCCACCGGAGGGGGAATGGCGCTGCGAGTCAATGAAAGTCTCCATGTGTTTAGCTGCATCTTCATTTGCAGCTCCCCAAACCGGTTTCTCTCGACCATAGTAATGTAGGCGGGCTTTGGTTCGAATTTCCGCTTCTCCCCGTAATTCGAACCCTTTGTACAAGTCGGCGGCTGTTGGCTCCGAAAAACTAGCTATGCTTGCTTCCTCGGCCATGACCGAGATTTACGGAGAGGTAATCGTTTTCACCCGAAGAGGTGGGTGAAGACTGTTGGTCTTCTTCAAACAGATCGTGCTCGAGATAGCTTGACAGTAGTACTCGGCTCTTCCTCTGTCGACAATATCCTTCGTGCTCGTCTCAACCACGCAAAGATTTCTCTATCTCGAGTCAAATGGTAATAATTCTCCACCCCGTGACTGCGCATAAGAAGAAACTACAAAAAGAATATAAGAAAAGTTTAAGGAACATAAGTCCCTTAAACTAAGAAAGACTAAAAATAAAAACAACTAAAATTAGGACTATTGCCTCCCCGACAACGGCGCCAAAATTTGATACCCGTCGTTGTGAGTACCAAAGATAAAATTTATAAACTCCTATTAAGACTAACCTAGGCTAGTGGTAACAGGGTCGAACCACAAGGAGGCGGTTGTAAATTCTAGTTGTTCTATGATCGATCTAAGGTAACTATTATGGGGGTTGAATTGAGTTGGTCTAAGTCTAAAGCAAACAAAGATAATAAACTAAAAATACGATTTAAACAGATAAAAGAAAGGTACTAGGATATTCGGGTCATTACGACTTTCCGGCGGCAAACTAGGTCGGTCTGAAATAAACACAAGTAAGGCGGGAAATAAGAGGTCCTCTCGGTCCACTCCTAACAATTAGCATCTCTCGATCTCGCTAAAGGTCCCTAATGTCACTAATACTAACTTTCGTTCTGAAAAGCGACTAATGGCCTAAACTATACCTATCTTTCGATCTTAGCACAGTTTAGTCGAATTAATTGACGGTCAAGCAACCTACCCCACCTTTCGGTCTAATGGGTCAGTCACAAAAGAGGTATCTAACTGGTCGCATGCATTCGATTCGTTAAATACAAGTTTAAAAGCAATTAAAACGAGGGTAACCTTACAAGGTCGGTCGATCGACCAACTATGTCGATCGATCGATCGACACGCTGTTCAAATCGATCAGTGTCTAACCTATTGCCGCCTAGCCATAAATCGCCTACATCCTAGCACAAGCTATTTAGCTACTCATGGCGAAGGTAAAAACAACAATAAAACTTATGACTATTACGGAATTCATACTTAAGATAAATAACAACAACGATGAAGCGATAATTGGCTTGGGAATGCTAACTATCAATTCTATACTAATAATAAAAGCAATAAATAATAAACTGAATACTAGGGCAGAAGAGATACCGAAATTCAAGAGGAAAGATTAAGAACGAAAGAGCAGAAATTCCAATGCAAAAGTCGATATATCAAACCCTAATTACTCGGAAAATAATCTAAAACTATTGTGATCTGAAACTTAATGTCTTCTCTGATAAAAATTCCGATATGCTGCTGTTACGTTATATAGGAACTAACGCAACAACCTATTCCAAAACCTAAAACTTCACGGGCTTTCTAAATCTCGTCTGGAATCGAAATCTGGTCGATCGACTGAAGAGGCTGGTCGGTCGACTGGCTGTCAGCAAACAGTAGCTTCTGGGAACCGAGCCTTGGTCGATCGACTGAAGAGGCTGGTCGGTCGACTGGCTAAGCTGCTGCTTGACTTCTTTTAACTCGTGGACTTGTCCTTTAGCCCTTGGATCGCGCACCAAGCTTGTTCCTTAAGCAGTTCCTTTACGTCATTTGCAATGCAGATTACTCGGGAACAGATTTGGCTTGATTTCCCGCTAAATTCTCCACATTTCTGCAATAAAGTACAAAAGTACGAAAGTAGAGGAAAATAGAGAAATATGGGCATATATAGCACAGTTGAGCTCTGAAATGCGTGTAAAAAGAGATGTAAAACATCATATAAATGACACGCATCAATGCAAATGCCCTAATTTATGTGAGACTAATTACAACATAAACAACACCACATTATTGAAACCGAGTAGGATTAACCTACCTTTTAGCATAATTCATAAGCTAGTCGAAATCACCAAGTATCCATCTCATAAAACCGTCTCATCCTACATAAATTACATAATAACTATCACAAATCACTCTATACTATAATACAACACAAAAACCCTTATCATTACCCACTAATTACCCATATATTAACAATAATTACTAATTAATCAACCCAATCAAAACCCCCTAAAAGTTAGGGTTCATAAGAGTAGAAAAAGGGGTAGATCTCAACTTACAAGGTGAAAGGATGATGGATAAGGTGAGCAATCCTCTAATCCAAGCTTGAATTCCATATAAATGTGTTTATGAGGGTTTTAGAGTGAAGGGAGAGAGTTTGGAGAGATAAGGAATAAGATAGAAATGAAATAGAAGAAGGGATAAGATTTCCTTATCCCGTATTCTGATTCAGCGCCACTTGGTCGAGTGTCACGCACTCGGTCGAGTTTCACTCACTCGATCGAGTGCCGGTCCACTCGGTCGAGTGAACCTCACTCGATCGAGTGCGACGCAGTTCTCAGCAATGACCAGTTTTCGTAAACAGTCATATCTCACTCATTTCTTGGTCATTTTGGGCGTGTGACCTACCGTTGGAATCATAAGAGAACAAGATATCACCTCCAATTGGAATCATATCAATATCATTTCTAGATCTCAAGTTATGACAGTTTTAAGACGACTCTTCCATAAACGGACATTATAACAACTTCACAAAGTCTAGTATAGGTTATACTCGGTCCACTTTATAGTTATACCTCACTCCTAAGTCACCTCTAGTCTAGTATAAGGTCTCCTCACGTATCCCAAGGTTCCTTTTTGGGTCCTACAATATACGGGTATTACAATCGTTGTTTACTAAATTGGATAATTTACAAACATCCCATTGTTTATCACTACAAAGAAAAGGTTCCATAGCGACGGCGTAATCCGTCGCAAATATAGAATTTGCGACGTAATTAAACCGTCGCAAAGAATCGTCGCAAAATAAAATCCTGCGATGGAAATTCCGTAGCAAATAATATCCTGCGACGGACAGAGTCGTCGCAAGCTTCCGTCACAAAATCTTAAACTGCGACGGAATTTCCGTCGCAATGCACTGTACATGGGGTCCACACTGCTGTCAGGGTCAAACCTATAGTCAACAACTGCGACGAAAAATCCGTCGCAAGTTATTGTTCATAAAGGCCACGTGGCTGCTAAAGTCAAACCTATAGTCAACAACTGCGACGGAAAATCCGTCGCAAGTTACTGTTCATAAAGGCCACGTGGCTGCTAAAGTCAGACTTATAGTCAACAACTGCGACGGAAAATCCGTCGCAAAAGAAAAAGTTCTAGGGGGTTTACAGCCTTCCCAGCTCCCTCAAAATGCTTCGAAATCAATTACATACGGTTTCCTGCAAACACACAGGAAATTCCAGTATTCGACAAATTCGCAACTCGTTCAACACGAGATTTTCAAACAACGTTTTCTCATAACCTTAAAAAAAAAGGTTTACATAAGTTTAGTACACAACAAACTTAAACTAAATACGTGTTCAACAAATAACGATAAATAATTTCATAAACCAACTAATAAGTCCATAAACCAACTAATAGCTACTAATCAATGCACGAGAGTGAATGGGGTCATATGAGTAGAATTAGGCCTAGCATTGTCGCCACCAATATCATCAAAGTCATTTTGACCTTGAAATACACCTCCGGGGTTATAAGTTTGAGTAGTAAAACCTTGTTGGCTCAAGAACTCCTCTATTGCCGCAATCCTTTGAGATTGTTCGGCCTCTTTTTGCTTAAGTCGGGCATTCTCTTTTGCGACTCTACCAACAAAACCCGGAGTAAGAGGAGTACAAGTGGCGTTACCAGTCGAGTGGCTTTGGTGCTCCCAAATAAGTGGTGTTGCTGGTCCCGCGCCATATACTTTACCTTTCTCATCAAATCCTCTATGTTCTTCAAAATAAATCTCATTATCATCGATGTTGTCGACCCCTTCACTCTGAAGCTGAGTTTTCCTTGAGATGATCTTACCCTACATCATTAAAAAGCGAAAGATTAGATACCATCTACTAAATAATCATGATTGAAAAAATGAGTTAAATTAAATAATTATAGTAACTTACAAAGAGTTGACTGTCCTTTTTGGTTAACCATCCTTTTGTGCTATGCTTCTTTGTCTTCTCCAACAAGTGCAAAGCGGACGGAATTTCTCCAACTCCATCTTTATCGACCTACAATTTTGATACTTGTTAAATATGATTACTAACTTATAAATAGAGTTAAAAAAAAGGTAATAAATTAAAAAAGCAAGTAAGGAAATTACCATTGAGTCCATATATTGCAATGTGTTTTTTCGACCCATTAGGTGAGTACCCACGCCTTCCCCTTCTCGTCACATCCCGACTTACGGTAGCCGAATACTGCTCCGATCTTTCCGTAAAAGTAGGTTCTTCAACTGGTCTTTTCTTCAATTTACGGAACAAATCAAGACTAATCCAATCCGGCTTTTCATGCTCTTCCTTATGATAAGCTCGAAAAATCATTTGCCGTAAACGAGTCTTCATGGCATCTTCCCAAGCCTTCTTAACCCTTGCCTTGTCACGGAGATGGTAACTAACACACCACTGTTCAATAAACGATAAAGTTAGAAAATAAACTTCATTGTAAATAAATATAAAATAAATGAATAAAATACCTAATATTAAAATAAATGACAATTGCTAATACATCAAACCAATTCCACCAATGCTTCTTTATAGTAGATGACGCCATTTTCCAATTAGGAGCATGTTCTGTGTAGTTGCATCCAATATTGTCCGATATCAAGTTCACAACGGATGAATCACTAAACTCGAAAAAAATGACAATATAAATAATATATATATATATATATATATATATATATATATATATATATATATATATATATATATATATATATATATATATATATAGAGATTGAATCATGTGAGGCACCCTTCTTAGGGTGAGGCGGCTGGACACCTTCTAAACCGTCAGATTAAAAAACTACAGATGGCTCAGATGATGACACGTGTCCCCATACAAAACCCCAACTAAAACACATTTCCGTCTTCAATTTTGTTCATTTACTCAGATGCGCAATCACTCACATCTCTTCACTTTCTCTCTCTTCATCTATTGTTCTTCAACTCAAATTCGACGTTCACTTCGAATTCAATCACCATTTTATCACCCTGATTTTCATCGTCCACACCATAATCATGCTGTGATTCACCATGTTTCTTCGATCTTCACGTTTTGATCTGGACTCTTATTATGTGTTCATCATCAATCTCGGAGTAAGTATTATTCTCATTTCTCGCTGTTATTCTTTTTTGTTTTTAATTTTCATTTATTTGAATGTTAAACTTGTAATCGCCATATCATGTGATTTTTGTCAGTTATTTGATAATATACTTGCTCTTTTATTGTTCAGATTTTATTATTGTTAGTAATTTCCGGTTTTCTAGGTTTTACTATTGAATTTGTTCATCTTACACAGCTATTATTTTGTTTATGTATTATTCTGGTGAAATTATTTGATTAATTCATTAGTTAATTGATCGATTGTGTGAAATTGAAGTATTTAGATATTTGATGATGATTATGATGATTGTGGTGTGGAGGAAAGTCTCTCTTTGGGTACAAGGATTATGCCCATTTCTCTTAGGAAACTAAAATCCTGCCCGCTTCTGTCTGGTTGTTGTGGAGTATGAGAGAGTGTAAGACTAAAAGTATGATACATAATTACATATACTTGGCCATTTGGATATTGACATGAGAATGCTATAAATACTGTAAGAGACTACTTTTTATCTCAATTTCTT
Organism: Silene latifolia; assembly: GCF_048544455.1. Taxonomy (NCBI): domain Eukaryota; kingdom Viridiplantae; phylum Streptophyta; class Magnoliopsida; order Caryophyllales; family Caryophyllaceae; genus Silene; species Silene latifolia. Next base: position 82,971,824 of record NC_133530.1, read on the forward strand.
TATAAAGAATGAAACACCAAGGACTATAGTATCATGTCCAATAGCTTCAATATGCGTATTGGTAATCTATCTTCTTACATGTTTTACGAGCTCTTCGAAAACCAGTTAACTGAAACATCATTGTGCTTGGCGTTTATCATCATCTTACATTATGTTGGAGGCATATTATAATGGCGATACACAAGTTGCGCGTGATAATTAATGAAGTTGAATTAGTGTCCCTGCTTAGCTTGCATTTGTACTATGGTGTTTGTCGTCATCTTGAGTCTCGACTTTATCATGTTCTCAATTTTCTAATTCTTGTAATAAATTTGAATTACGAAATCATGGACTTTGGTTACCCCAAAATCTTTCAAATGAAATTTTAAAGCTATATATTACTCAAGAAGGTGTGCGCTCGCCATTTTCATCAAAGGTAAGTCAGGGCAAAATGTTAACGGAATGAATGATTTGTTCTCGCCTTAGTCGATAATTGTTGATTGTTTATGAACTCTCTTTGCTTATCATTTCATTGATCTTTTAATGTGAAATGTCCATATAAGTTTCGATTTATTTGCTTTGCTTCCCTTAGGTTAAGCACCACGATTGATGAAGTCATTGTTTACCCCATTCCAAAGAATTCTTTATCTTGTCAAGAATCTACTTCAGGTTTGTTTATGGCTTCGGGGATTAATGTACATGTATATTTACAAACAAGTAGTCAACTTGGACTGTTGTCGTTTACTTCTCATTTTACCCTTTTCCTTGAGCAGTATTATATCTTCGCATATGTGGATGCTCCAGGCTATCGATATTGAAAAACTTGAATATCATCAAGACGGTGTTCTATACCGTATCATTCTTAAGAAACGGTGAGCCGTGGTTTGTGTTGAGTCATGCTATTAAGTTCTTTCTACTAATCAAGTCAAGAAAAAAATATGGAGTAATAATTTGTTTTGCTGCGCACATAATTTAGTTCACATCAATGTGATCTGGAACTGATAACATGACAAATCATAGTGCCTAATATGGTAATTCACTCCCGAACATATAATATCTTGCACATAGGCTTTTATCTTACAATACGAACATGGCATCAAGAGTGTATTTGATTCACAAAATGAGTTATTCTATTACATTATTTCCAGGTTGAGTGAAGTCCAGTGGGCGACTTTTATTCTACTTTGTGCGGGGGTGCACCACAAATAGCAGACTTAAGTCAAAGTAAGAGTGGTTATATACTTATATGTCTCATTATATTTCTTAATTGGGTTTCTGTGTGATTTTATCTATATATAATGAGGGGCAGTTTAATTACTTTGGTATGGAGGTAAAAGAACCGTTATCCTATCATTTCATCTTTACCATAATAATTAGTTCATTTGGCTTGCATATCAGCAGTACACACTACTTTATTAATTCCGTTTCCGTCTCGGGTGTCGGAAGACATGTGAATCAATCTGTACGTAGATTATGTCTGCTCTTTGTTTTCCTGTATTTAATCCCCGAGCATATTTCACTTAATTCGGGTATCTTTCTTCTACTACGATATGGGATTTTCTTTTCCCGGTTTGAAAAGATAGGTGCAAAAAATATTGAAGCATGCATTGGTTGTGGAGTTGGTTTTGGCCATGGATTTTCTAATCGTCATTGATCATAATCAAGCACAGTCGATTTAGGTACTTTTGATTCAATAATACCCGAACTTGACAACAACAAAAATTAAAGGGGGTGAGGCTTGAATCCTTAAAACGGGGGCTGACTTGAATCTTATGTAGTAGAAACTTGATTTTGTTGATGCAATCGCTTGTACTTATTATCTATTAGCTCAAAAGGTAGAGCATTGTGCTATTGCGCAAGGTGTGGGTTCGAGTCCCACATAGATAAACCAATATAAATATACGATTATAATATATTTATCAATGTTAATATATGTCCACTGTCACTTGTTTGTGTGTTAGATTCACAAAATCGGGTCTAGGATTCACAAAATCGGGTCTAGGATTCACAAAACTATGAAGTAAATTGGTGAGGTCGGCCGCCTCGCCATAAACAAGTCAAATTCCAAAATACAAGCAAACAAAACCAAACTACTCAGCACCCCCTGGCGGGCCAGTCTCAGTCTCACCAGAAGTCGCGACTAAAGCAAACACGATCTCGCACTCTGGCCACCTCTCTGGAGAGCTCTCTAGCGTCTCCTCCTCCATCACGATCTCTGGCTCTGTCGTGACACGAGAAGCCTCCGTTGTAGCTAGTTGGGCCCTAAGCGAGACGATCTCAGCCTCTCGACATCGCAGCTCCTCCTCTCAACGCAAAGAACTTCGGTCACGATTGATGATTCCAAGCTCCTGTCCATGGATCGTCGCCCTCGACTCATCTAACTCAGCATGGACCCGAGTCAACTCCTCCGGATCCTCCTCCGGATCCGCAATGCTCTAAAAAAACATGGATCGTCAAACTCGAAACCATTAAAACAAAGCACAAAAAACAACGAAATTACAAAAATAAGAAAAAGAGCAAAATAGGGGTCTAGATTCACAAAATAAGGTATAAGATTCACAACATAAAGTCTAGATTCACAAAATAAGAAAAAGAGCAAAATAGGTGATTTCGACCATTTTATGACCCAATTTCACAATATTGCCTTTTAGTTTCACAAAACAAGCTCTAGGATTCACAAAATAAGGTATAAGATTCACAAAATAAGACAAGGAGAAAAATAGGTGATTTTGATCATTTATAACCAAGTTTCAAAATATTGTCTTCTAGTTTCACAAAACAAGCTTTAGGATTCACAAAATAGGACATAAGATTCACAAAATAAGAAAAGGAGGAAAATAGGTGATTTCGACCATTTATGACAAGTTTCACAACATTGTCTTCTAACATTCACAATATAAGCGCTAAGATTCACAAAACAGGCTCTAGGATTCACAAAATAAGAATAAGAGCAAAATAGATAATTTCAACCACTTATGACCACGTTTCCCAATATTACCTTTTAGTTTCACAATATAAACTCTAAGATTCACAAAATAAGGTCTAAGATTCACAAAACAGGCTCTAGGATTCACAAAATAAGAACAAGAGCAAAATAGGTGATTTCAACCAATTTATGACCAAGTTTCACAATATTGTCGTTTAGTTTCACAATATAAGCTTTAAGATTCACAAAACAAGGTCTAGGCTTCACAAAATAAGAACAAGAGCAAAATAGATAATTTCAATCATTTATGACCATGTTTCCCAATATTACCTTTTAGTTTCACAATATAAGCTCTAAGATTCACAAAACAAGGTCTAAGATTCACAAAACAGGCTCTAGGATTCACAAAATAAGAACAAGAGCAAAATAGGTGATTTCAACCAATTTATGACCACGTTTCACAATATTACCTTCTAGTTTCACAAAACAAGGTCTAAGATTCACAAAACAGGTTCTAGGATTCACAAAATAAGAACAAGAGTAAAATAGGTGATTTCAACCAATTTATGACCAAGTTTCACAATATTACCTTCTAATTTAACAAAACAAGGTCTAAGATTCACAAAACAGGCTCTAGGATTCACAAAATAAGAACAAGAGCAAAATAGGCGATTTCAACCAATTTATGACCACGTTTCACAATATTACCTTCTAGTTTCATAATATAAGCTCTAAGATTCACAAAATAAGGTCTAAGATTCACAAAACAGGCTTTAGGATTCACAAAATAAGAACAAGAGCAAAATAGGTGATTTCAACCAATTTATGACCAAGTTTCACAATATTGTCGTTTAGTTTCACAATATAAGCTCTAAGATTCACAAAACAAGGTCTAGGCTTCATAAAATAAGAACAAGAGCAAAATAGATAATTTCAACCATTTATGACCACGTTTCCCAATATTACCTTTTAGTTTCACAATATAAGCTCTAAGATTCACAAAACAAGGTCTAAGATTCACAAAACAGGCTCTAGGATTCACAAAATAAGAACAAGAGCAAAATAAGTGATTTCAACCAATTTATGACCAAGTTTCACAATATTGTCTTTTAGTTTCACAATATAAGCTTTAAGATTCACAAAACAAGGTCTAGGCTTCACAAAATAAGAACAAGAACAAATTAGATAATTTCAACCATTTATGACCACGTTTCCCAATATTACCTTTTAGTTTCACAATATAAGCTCTAAGATTCACAAAATAAGGTCTAAGATTCACAAAACAGGCTCTAGGATTCACAAAATAAGAACAAGAGCAAAATAGGTGATTTCAACCAATTTATGACCTAAGTTTCACAATATTAGCTTTTAATTTAACAAAACTAAGGTCTAAGATTCACAAAACAGGCTCTATGATTCACAAAATAAGAACAAGAGCAAAATAGGTGATTTCAGCGTATTTAAATTCACGTGAGACTAACCCTGAAACCTGAATGGCCAAGTAGTCCCCGAGCCTAACCATAACACTAGCTTAAGTTGAAAAGTGATGCTACCAACCGTAGGCAAAGAATAATACGTCCACTACTAGCGCGTTTAACCTTATAGACTTAAATTGAAAAGTGATACTTCACAATTTTACTAAACTAGAATTCTTGAAGCTCAACCAAAGACTATTCAACAAAGTTGCGCAGAGTCGGAATAAAATGCAGTGTATCGAGCTGAATCAAACAACAGAAAGAATAACAACTGATATAAACTTGAACAAGAAATGAAGCTTTGCTACACTCAATTGCACTGATTGGAACTAAACTGAATTGAACTACCCTTATTGAATCGAACCTCCTTCATTGTTATTTAAACAAGAAACACGCCCGCTGTACAGAAAGATACTCCCTCCGTCTCAGTCATTTGTTTTACTTTTATTATTCTTTGTGAGGGATATTTTAATTAAAGATAAACAAACGATTGGGACGGCGGGAGTAGTTCACAAGTACGATTTCAAACCAACAGATGAATGAATAAAACAAATACACCAAGACGGATAAAATTAAACAGTGAGTCTGCTTAAGACGGATAGTGCCCGTCTTAAATAAGAATTAAAATATAAAAAAAAAATACCCTTTGGCGCATGAGTTCAGGATCACCAATACTATCACCAAGGACAGCCCTTAACTCAGCATCATTCTTACACGCATCTTCCAACACTCTGCATAATCATACAAATACAAAGGTAAACAAATGACGGAGACGGAGAAAGTATTGGACAAGGGTCAAGGAACGAAAAGAGGAAGATACAGTACTTGCCTACTTGTGTGTAATTGTTTACTACTCAAAAACCTGATGATGAGCCCTGTCAAAACCCAAACTCCCAAAGACATGCAATGAACAAGAAATAAGGTTCTTTCATTGCCTTCCTTCGAAAACTTAAACAACAAGAAATAAGGTTATCTGGAGTAATTGTTTACTACTTTTCTCGTTGAAGGAGAGACCCTTGAAGGCTCGAATCATTCTTCTTTTGTTTCTTCTTCTTTCATTGCCTTCTAAAGCTTAAACAACAAGAAATAAGGTTCTTTCATGGGTCGTCAAAGATGAAATCATATTGAACAAAGAGTACATTAATCTTCAGGTTTTAAAAGAGCTTTTTTAGTAGCTTTCATATTTAGCGTGTCACTCAAAGCGTTATTTTCCTTGCTGTGCCAAACAATGTTAATGTCTACATATCCTACATTACTTTCTTACTTAAACAACACTCCCTTTGTTCCCCTTGATTGATAGAATAAAGTTAAGAAACAAGATTCAAAAGGAAACCGAAATAAAGAAGCAGACTTGGGCAACAATACAGGATGCGCATATCTCTTTGCTTGGAAAAATCACGGGGTAAGTGACCTACTGACCAAAAGCAGCAAAGAAAAATTTCCGATTATTAAAGTAAGAGAATAAAGAAACCCGACCCATATACCTCAAAGAAAGTAACTAAATATGCACATACAAATTGAAAATGAAAGGCATTGAAGAACCACTTCAAAGTAGTACTCCACCAAACAAGAGAAAAGCAAGGAAACTCAAAAAGGTAAACTATTCTCAGATATTCCAGGATCAAGGTACCTATCAAAACATGTAGTGAATCTCATTCTATGAAATTTTCATCATTATCGTACTTCGTTCTATATCGGGAAGTCGGGACATCCTTATTTATCTCCCAGCCTAACTAAAATTCCCTCAAACATCATCTAGTATAAATCAATAAACTATTTTCTTCGCCCAAGAGGGGTAATTATGAAGGCGGTCATGTTGACGGCGGTGTTTTTCTTCGCGCAATTTAACAAGACGTCTTCCTCTAGCGCTTGTTCCGGACCCTTTTGCCTCGCCTCGCCGCGGTGTTTTTCTTCGCGCAATCCAACACAAATTAATCGAGCTCAATTTTGATCAAAATTATGAAATTACCTCGAAATTATTCGAAATCTTCTTCTGAAATTGCTGAAATCACGTTGTTGTATGTTATTTTGATGAAATTACCTTCAAATTAATCGAATAAAGTCTTCTGAAATTGATCAAATCACGATATTATTGCTTGTTGATCGGCAAATCGCTGCAATTGGAATCACGATATTAATTGCTTCACAACCCTCACGGAATTCATCAATTGGAATCTATGAACATTAGAAAGCGTAGGAAAGTTGATGAGAATTGTGTTCACAAAAATAACCTGCAATTGATGAATCGTTGATTTTATGGAGTTTGGGTTTGGAATCGTTGATGAAGAAAGCGTAGAAAAGTTTAGAGAATTGACAGCCCACATTGGATGAGCCCGTTTAATATCAGTCCACATTCAGTCCGCCCCAAGTTTAATGAAGGAATTTGGTGAGGCCGGCCGCCTCGCCATAATGAGGTGCCTCACCGGATCCGGCCTCTATATATATATATATATATATATATAAATCGTTATAAAAATAATTAATTACGAAAAAAATGACATACTTACCAGACGCCATCTTGCTCAAGCGGATCGAAATGAACTTTCTCAATTGGAGCATTTTGTTGTTGCTCTTGATGACCTCCTGGTACTTCTTCATTCTCGTTTTCATTTCCTCGGTTTCCTACATTACTACAACTACCTCTTCTTCGTCCCCTCGTCGCCGTACAAACCAACTAAATTCTCCAACATTGTTAAAAATCAAATAGTAGCAACAAAATAAAAAATCAAATAATAACAAGTAAGAAATTAAATAGTAACAACTTGTTCGCCCGATAACCTAGTTCCAGCAACATCGTTCTCTATTCTTCCTTTTCGAAAGTGGACCTTATCCTTGCGAAAAATATGACCAGTGTCTAAATATTGTCTATGACAATCAAACCAACTCCATTTTCTGCTATGCTGAACCAAATCGATTTAGTCTCTTTTTTCGTACAACATGGACATGCATTCTCACCAGCAGTTAACCAACCAGATAACATGTCATAAGCAGGAAAGTCGTTGATGGTCCATAGGAGTGCGGCTCTTAAGTCGAAGTTTTGTTTCCTAGACACGTCATATGTAAACAATCATGTGTCCCACAATTGCTTCAACTCGTAAATTAGAGGTTGTAAATAGACGTCAATGTTTTGTTTGGGACTCTTTGGTCCGGGAATAATTAATGTTAAGAACATAAATTGCCTTTTCATGCATAGCCAGGGTGGTAAATTGTAAGGAGTAAGCATCACCGGCCAGCATGAATACAACTTCCCGAATGGACCAAAAGCTGAGAAACCATCGGTGCAAAGTCCAAGTCTAACATTCCGAGGCTCAGATGCATTTGTTCCGCGAGGTGTTTTGTGGCATAAATTCGTTGCAAACATGGCCCTATTGGGAAATAATTTAAGAAATTTTCGGGGACCCTTTTGCCATTTGCATTCTTTGCACTTTTGTACCTAACTCTACCACATTTTCTACATTTGTCAAGAAGAGCGTCGTCCATCCAAAAAAGCATACATCCATTAAAACATGCATCTATCTTTTCATGAGGAAGTTGAAGAGCTTTGAGAACATTTTTGGTTTCATAGAAGTTACGCATCAAAATATGATTTTGAGGAAGAAGGTCTCCCATAAGTGACGTGAAACCATCTACACATCTATGGGCTAAGTTGAATTCACATTTCAGAGTGACAAGCCTTGCAGCTGACTATAGCAATGAGAGTCGAAATCCTTCGTAGACAGGTTGTTCGGCACGTTTTAACATTTGAAAAAAGGCTAATACATTGGGATTTGGAGATTCATCAACCGCCTCGGCGTTAAGAGTTTCTTCCCTAATTTGATCAATGCTATCGCGCAACGCATCCTCTACCATATCCCTATAAGGATTGTCAGAGGGCATTGCCATTTCATCTTCCTCAACGGGGAATTTCTCTCCGTGACACACCCAATCATAATAGTTGTCACAAAAACCCTTTAGACCAAGGTGTTTTCGTACTTCTTGTTCAACTAAATACTTTTTATTTTTGCACTTAGTACATGGACACCTAATTTCTTTACTTCTAATGAATTCGTCTTGTTGCTTAACATAATCAATGAATTTAACAACCCCTATTACGAATTCCTTCCTTAATTTTTTATTGGAATCCAACCTTTCATACATCCAGTTTCGTTCTAATCTCTTCATTGCAAATCTACATTTATATTGGTAAATAACAATGATTAATTATCAATAGTAACAACATTCATATCCATATTCTTAGGACGACAACAACAACACCGCCACCCACCACCACCACCACCACCACCAACAGCAACAGCTAGGGCTGAGCAAAAATATACGATACGGTTTTTTTATACGGATACGATACGATACACGGTTCTTACTATACGATTTTCCGTATATACGATACAGTTTTTTGAAAACGGTACCGTATCCGGGTCGGGGAAAATGAAAACAGTGTATCCGGTTTTGACCTGGTTTTGAGATTTATTAAAAAAAAAAAAAAATCGTAAGTCATAACAACATTACGGCTCACGACTCAGTACTCACAAAAACCCTCAATTCACTCAGCGCCTCCTCAGTCCTCACTCCTCACAAACTTTCGATCCCCATTCCCTAAGCCTAATTTCGATCCCCATTCCCTAACCCTAATTTCGATCCTCAATTGATATTCACAAAGACACAAACTTTCGATCCCCAATTCAACTCTGTCACACGAGTAGTCTCTCCATCAAGGTTTTTTTGTCTAATTTTAATCCACATATTTCGTTTGATTTTCCTTTGATTTTGGTTGTTCATGTTTTTGTTAGTTTGATTTTGGTTGTTCATGTTTTTGTTAGTTTGATTTTGATTGTTCATGGTTTCGATTGTTTCATTTTGGTTTTTCATGTTTAGGTACTTTGGCAGGAAGAGAAGAAGATAAGATAAGAAGAGAAGAAGGGCTATTTTACCCCCTGACTTCATAAAATTGTCTACTTGTTTTTTTAATCGCATTTAATAGAGAACCAGGAAAACCGTATCCAGTATCCGGATTCCGTATATCCGGTTTAACCGGGTACCCGAAAACCGTATACCCGGTTAAACCGTATCGTATCCGGGAAAAAAAGGAGTTTTAAAAACCGTATACCCGATACGGTTTTAAAAACCGTATACGGTTTTGCTCAGCCCTAGCAACAGCAGCAGCAGCTACAACAACAGCAATAACAACAACAACAACAACAATCTGCAAAAAAATACATTATGTATTGGGGTCCTTATCTCTCCAACCTAGACCCATCTTTGAATCTTTCATACCATTAGTAAATACCCATTTTTTTTCTTGATTGTAATGAGACAAAAATTCGGCAGCACTTCCTTACAGTTCTCCAAATATATTATTTAGAAAGAATTCTCACTCTACATATGTATTCAGAAAACATTAAAGGAAATGTCAACCAAACTTTGTCTCATAACAATCAAGAAAAAAATGAGTATTTACCACCTAAATGGCATAAAAGATTCAAAGACAGTCCCAAAACGGGGACTATTCAAGAATTACACCTAATGTGTAATCCCTGAACGGATACTAGGTCAAAAATATATTAAAAATCACAGATACAAAACATTATGATTTCACGACAACACAACCATAAGATGAATTAATATTTGTAAAAAAATACACATGACAAAATTTAATTCATAAGTAAATATACACAACTTATCAAAACAAACTTAATGCTTCCTAATAAACCATATAAAACTAAGCAAAAGTAGAGTTAGCATAGTAAAATTGGTTTTAACATCCTATATTAGCTTTTAACTAAACTAAACTACCCTAATAATCCTAAATATCCTAAATTGTCTTTTAATTAAATTAAACTATTGTAATAATAATCCTAAACTTAATTAAACTAAGCATCCTAAAATTGGGTTAAACATCTTAAATTGGCTTTTAACTAAAGTAAACTACCCTAATAATCCAAAACATCCTAAATTGGATTTTAATTAAACTAAATTATTTTAACAATCCTAAAGTTAATTAAACTAAGCATCCTAAAATTGATTTAAACATCCTAAATTGGCTTTTAACTAAACTAAACTACCCTAATAATACTAAACATCCTAAATTATTCTAAGCACCCTAAACTTAATTAAACTAAGCATCCTATTAATACTAAACTTAATTAAACTAAGTATCCTAAATTATTCTAAGCATCCTAAATTAACCATAATTAATCAAAATAATAACCATAAAACAACCCTAATTAATCAAAATAATAAAATAAAGTAAATAAACCTTGAATTAAAGCAGTGAGACAAGGAACCAAGAGGAGGGTGAGGGCGGCAGCAGCTTCGGCGGCGGCGACAAAGGGTGGCGGCAGATCGGAGGGAGAAAAGGGAGAAGGGAAAAGGGAAAGGGGAAAGGGGAAAGGGGAAAGAAGAAAGAAGAGGGGATGGAGGAAAGAAATGGTCGGAGTGGGGTGGTGGTCGGAGTGGTGGTGGTATGAGTGGTGTTGGCGATTTTTTGGGGCATTTTTGAAAATAATTGGGTAGAAAATAATTGAGGAGAGATAGGAGGAGACGGGTGAAAAACCCGTGTATAAAAAATATCTGCGACGGAATTTCCGTTGCAAGATTAAAATAATATTTTACTAAATGAGCAGTAAAGCCTGTGTATAAAAAATAGTTGCGACGGAATTTTCGTCGCAAGGAAAATAATATTTTATTGTTGCGACGGAATTTCCGTCGTAAACTTTATTATTATTTTATTTTTGCGACGGAATTTTCGTCGCAGGCGTTCCCGCCATGTCAAAAAAATTGACGGTCTGGGAGATTCGTCTGCTACGGAATTTCCGTCGCAAGTCCATCACAGAATTAGGGAACCGTCGCAGGATTTTATTTGCTACGGCCTACGTGTCCGTCGTAATGTCTCCGTCGCAATGGAACCTTTTTTTTTGTAGTGTATCAGAGGTTATGAAATCTTTAACCAAAAGATTAAGATCACGATTACTATCATCATCAACCATAGTGCTTGTAAGTGGGTGTGCAAAAACCCAATTATCAGACCAAAACTTAATGTTGCTACCATTACCTACCTGCCATCTGAGCCCTTTTCTAAATAGAGTCCGAAGACTCATAAGTTTAGCCATTGCCAAGAAGAGACTGAATTAGGCTTATGATCAAAGAGTGAACAATTTCTCAAGTATTTTTTAGTTACCACTTTGACCCATATACTTTCCTTATCCATAAGGATTTTCCATAAAAGTTTCATTTGAAGAGCTTTATTAGCTGCTTCAGAAGATTTAATTCCTAAACCACCAAACGACTTTGTAAACAAACTTTATGCCAATCAATCAAATTAGGAGAACGTTGGGAAGGATTCTTATTCCAAATAAAGTCTCTATTAATTTTATCTAGTCTATTATGGATCGATGAAGGAAGGAGGAAGCTTTGCATCTGAAAAGTTCTTTTCGCGGCTAAATTAGCATTGACAAGAACTAGTCTACCTGCTTGGGATAACGAATTTGCTTTCCATTTCAATAATTGAGTGCAAGAAGATTGAATAATGCTCTCAAAAGTACTTTTAGTCACTCTACTATCAATTATAGGACATCCTAAGTAGTTATCCAAATGAGCTTCCTCGTTCATATGAAGAATGACTCTAAAGGATTCACGAACAGAACGCTCAATATTCCTAGTGCATTGAAAAGTGGATTTGTCAAAATAAACAAATTATCCGGAAATCGTGCAAAATTTATTTAAAATAGACTTAATAGTTCTACAACTCTGGTTAGAGGCTTTAGCGAAAATGATAGTGTCATCCACAAAAGTGAGAAAAGGAATTTTTTCCATCCCGGATCCAATTCTAATACCAATATCACTAGAGCTAACATCACTATTTTTTTGTAGAGATCTTGCTAAAATCTCGGCGCACATAATAAATATATATGGCGAAAGTGGGTCTCCTTGTCGAATACTTCGAGTGGGTCTAAAAACATCTCCCGGTGTTCCATTTACTAACACCGAGTAAGAAACAATGTTTATACATGTCATAATCCATGAAATCCATTTAGCATTAAAACCCATTTGCTTAAAACTTTCCTCGATAAAATTCCATTCTAATTTGTCGTATGCTTTCTCCATGATACGTGCATTTTATATAGTCTTATTAGCCTATTTTATGCACGTATTTCTATGCTTTTATCGTGGTTTTATGCTACGAAATGCCCCGAATATGCTACTTTGGTGTATTTTGTCTTAATTGCAGGAATGGACCATAAAATAGTGAAATCAGGCCATTTACCGTCCGTTTTGCATGCATTTGGAGGAAGAGTGGATTTGGAGCGGAAATTATAGCTGTCTTGGGATGCGTGAAGCCATTTCGAGAGCTAAAAGGACAAGTCAAAAGTCAAACTAACGTGATTTTGAGCTGCTGAAGTTAGTTATCACTCGATCGAGGACATTTCTAGTCGATCGAGTGGTTTTAGGTCTAATAAAACAGTCGCTCGAGCAACTTTATGGTCGATCGACCAGTTCAATAATAGCATTTGCTCGATCGAGCTCTATTCTTGGTCGATCGAGCAGTTTTTGGCTGAGTTTGCTCGATCGAGTGGTTTTATTCCACTCGATCGAGTGGATTCGCTATGGGCTGGGCTTTTTAGCTTTAATTCCGTTAATTAGGTTTAGCAAATCCTATTTTCTTATAAATAGGAAGATTAGGACGACATTTAAACTCTCTCTTTTTCCTCTGGAACTGGATCATACTTTGTTACTGTTACTTTCTTCCGGATCTAATTCAGTATTTCTTTCTTTCCCTTTCCTTTCCTCTTTAATTTATGCTTATGATTATTGTTCTCCCTTTATTTCTTGTTTTCTATTTCATTATGTGTAGCTAATTCCCTTTGTATGTTAGGATTAGGGAAGCCGTGGTAGTAATATGATAGGATTGACTTGATTAGATTAGTCTTGCGATAAGAATTGTATTAGGCAATTTAATTGTTATTAGGTCAAATGAATGCATGCAGGAGACCAATTTATCTAGTTAACCCCGACCTGGATCGAAAGATTGGAAGGGAAGGCTTGCTTAATTACAATAGGTAATACCTAATTAGGGCGAAAGCTAAGTTAGGAGACCCTAGGGCGGTTTAAGGACCGAAAGGTGACGACCATAGCTCTTCTTATCAATAGTTTAATCGACTCAGTTGACCCGATAGTGTAGCTGCCACGGTAGACCGACTCCTAGCATATTCCTTTCTCTTTCTGTTAATTTCTTACATTCATTTCTCTCTTTCCTTAGCTTCATTAGTTTAGTTCAACAATCAAAACCCCCATTTCTGTGACACCCTGACAGACCGAATTAAACAGATAGATAGCAATTTAGCCTCCCTGTGGAGATCGACCCTACTTACCGCTGACTTCTGTTAGTAGTAACTTAGGTATTTATTTTTGGTACAAAACGACCGTATCAAATTTTGGCGCCGTTGCCGGGGAGGCGACGCTTTTTTATCTGTTTTAATTTTGTCTGTTTTTCGCCTCAAGGGAAGACTGAGTACCTTGAGGCCGTTCTAATCTTTTTCTTCAGCGCTGTTTTGATAGGTCTACAGGTCTATTAGTCAGTTTTTAGAGAAAGATTGTCGAACAGAAGGCTTGAGTACCTTCGACTCTTTTGCCAAGATGACGTCCGTCTCTCGACTTATTGCTCAGTTTGAGCAACAAACTGAAAGATTTACTAATTGGGAGAGGAAAGAATCTTGGGGTTGTGGTAATCACTATATCAACACCAACACCATTCCGTCTCATGAAGAACCCGTGCCACCCAATGTTGAGAATGATTTCTATGACTCGGATGACGAATTCCTATCGTACTTCAAGAGTTTATGCGAAGATTTCAGCCCTGTACAGAAGGAATCACTCGATCGAGTGACTAACATTGGTCGATCCAGTGATTTTCCAGGAGAAAGTGCTCGATCGATTAGTAAATCTGCTCGATCGAGTGGAATTCAGGAGGAAAGTGGTCGATCGAGCAACAATTCTGCTCGATCGACCAAAGACGAAGGGGAAACAGTTCGATCGACTAATAGACATGCTCGATCAACCCCAAAAGCTGCGGAAACTGTTAAATCGTCACCAAAGCCTATTCCAAGTGACGATACAAAGGAACATACGGTCAACTCCTATTCTGTTCAAGTTCCTTATCCACAACGATTGCTGCCACACCGTAGATTTCTGGACCGCATACGAGCTTTCAATGTCGCTGCTCATTACGATGAGATGATCACTCAGGTACCTACTTATGCTAATTTTATTTCTCAAATTGATTGGTCTGAGAGGGATGCTAGTGAGACGATAATGAATGTAGCTATGACTGAAGAGTGTAGCACACTTCTTCGGAATGGGACCCTCTCTAAAATGTCTGACCCAAGTCGTTTTCCTATTCAGTGTTCTATAGGGACCCATTCGTTTGATAATGCTTTATGTGACCTCGATTCTAATGTCAACATTTTACCTTTGTCGCTGGCGTTGAAATTGAGACTGACTAAGTTTATGCGCGCTAGAACGACTATCCAGTTGGCTGATTACTCTTATGTACGAGTCAAAGGAGCTTTACATGACGTACCTGTTAGGATCGAGAATTTCTATATTCCCGCAGATTTCATTGTCTTAAACATACCCGAAGACCGCAATGTTCCCATTATTTTGGGACGACCATTTTTGTGCACTGCTGGCGCAATTGTTGATGTCGGGGTAGGGACACTTACCTTTCAGGTCGGAGGAGAGGACTTGGTTTTTACTAAGTCCGATGACCCTAGGGAGTCCATACCTATCATACCTTGCATTGATATTCCCCTTGTAGACTCCGTCGACATTCCGTCTGAGCCGTCGTTTGAGTCACATATTGTCATTGCTGTTGTAACACCTCCGCCCCATTCTGGGAGCGAATTGGAGGAACATTGTTTTGTTTCTCTTTTTACAGGTCTTGACAAGTTCACAGACCCGAGAGGCAAGATGGGTGCTCCGAGTCTGGAATCCGGAACTGCCTGGATAGACGACCCAGGAGGAGGTGTTGATAAAGCTACACCGTCTAGGAAGAAGCTGCGTGATGAGACAATAGTTTGGGACCCGGATGCTGTGGGAAGCTGTTGTTCTTACATTGCCAAGCTGTGGAGGCCGGATGTCCGCTTGACAATTGCTGAAGCTACCGCGTCCAGTCAGAGGCCTAGTAGTGGGCCAATGATCTGTGCTGTTGGATGATGAGAAGAAGGTCGAGCTGGGACCTGTCTGAAGCTAGCGCTACCCGGGAGGCAACCCGGCGATTTTATTTTGTTTTTTATTTAATTTCAGTTGCAATAAATGGTTTTCATACCATAAACTATTTTAGTATGCTTGTTTAGTTAGTTTGCGGGCTGTTTTTCATTGCGTTTTGCAGGAGCACGCCGAGGATCACTCGATCGAGTAGTTTTTCTACTCGATCGAATACTTTTTCTGATGAATCCACTCGATCGAGTAGAATTTCTACTCGATCGACCACCTGCAAAACGAGAAACCACTCGATCGACTGCTATTCCCCTCGATCGAGCGGTTTCGGATGCCCATTCTACTCGATCGGCCACTGTTCATCTGCTATCGAGTGTATTTGACTTGGATTAGCTTCCCGAGACGGTTTTCCGGGCCTTTTAGCAACCTCCCATATTCATGGTCGGTTTGGGGAGGTCTCTTTATTCACGTATCTTGTAAGTTTTCCGCATTTACTCTCTTTCTCTTTTAGTTTGCGTTTCCTTTCCATGTTTTGGTACAATGAGGGCATTGTACGGTTTGGTTTGGGGAGGTTATGCATCCATATCCGTGTCTGCATCTTGTCTTTAAGTGCATTTATGTTATCACGTTTAATTTATGTATTGCATTGTTTTTATTTTCATATAAAATTTAAAATCTCATAAAAATTAGAAAATTTCAAAAATTCAAAAATTTCACGTTTATTTTAGCATATGGGTTGAGTCGGAACGGTAGATTTCAATGATGATATTGCTCTATAATTGTCTTTTTGCTTAAGCCTTGCAATAAACTATTATTCTTTTTAGTTTTGTCTTATGCATATCTACGAGTTAATGTTAAATTTAGCTGAACGAATAGACTTGACCTGAAATTTTGGCAACCTACTTATAATTTCTAAGATTTAGAGCCTTATAAACTGGTGTCATTTATGACCAGTTTCATGTAGGATTGTGAGTAGTATACTCCTTGCATAACATGTTCATTAATTTGCACATATATGAAATTCAATTGCTTTTTGCCGTCATACATTCGGGTTAGTGGTTGGTGTCACATGCAGGGAGGTGCGTACATTTCCCCTTTCTTTCATTTTTACCCATTTAACTCCACATTAGCCAAATTTGCCTGTTGACCCTTAGCTACATTCCAAATTTAGCCTGCCTTGTCAAGCTAGTTTAGATTGTTCTGCGGTATACTGTCTCTTGTATCAAATTTTGGCGCGTATTCTGTTGATTTGGAGTTGGTAGAAAAGGAAAAAAGAGGATGAATTGAGGAAAAGGTTGATGAAAAAAGACGTGAAAAATGAAAAAAAAAAGGAATTCGAAAATGAAAAAGAGAAAAAAATTCGAAAAAGAAGAAAAGAAGAAACCGAAAATAATAGAAAAAGAAAGGAAAAATTTGAAAAAAATGTTGTTTGTTCGTTGTCGACTTCTGCTCCTATGTTCTATCTTATATCATTTGAGGAGGGTTTCTAGTTCGGTTTGGTGAGATTTTGTGCCGAATGAAGGGCATGTGCTTAAATTCATAATTGAGTTGGAAATGGATATGTTTCATATGGTTTTGTTTAGGTACTAGCTTGGCCGCCTATACCTCCACATTCGCATAAATGTTTTGCCTTTTCTTACCCATTGCCTCACTTTACCATATTTTTGTAAGCCCTCGGCTGTGACAGGACCTTGTTGGGTTGGAATTTGTGTACGGTAGCTAGAATTGTTTATCATATTAGTTGCATGCATGTTTATGTGGGTCGTAGTCTAGGTGAGCGACTATTTTTTTTCTTTCTCTCTTACATATATATGTTCACCCTTTGCTTCATGAGGGAAGAGTGACCCGTGAGAGTCCATTTTTAAAGGTCTTGCAAGGTCGACAGTTCAGCTTTATTATAAACACCCTATAACTCGTTTGCATTTGACTGTTTAGCTATAAGTGTTAGTTTGTTTGCATTAAATTGGCTTAAGTGGGCATTTGTAGCTAGCTCTGAGTTATCTTTCCCGTTCCTTTAGTTGCATTTAGTTTACTCGAGGACGAGTAAAGGTTTGGTTTGGGGAGATTTGATACGTGCATTTTATATAGTCTTATTAGCCTATTTTATGCACGTATTTCTATGCTTTTATCGTGGTTTTATGCTACGAAATGCGCCGAATATGCTACTTTGGTGTATTTTGTCTTAATTGCAGGAATGGACCATAAAATAGTGAAATCAGGCCATTTACCGTCCGTTTTGCATGCATTTGGAGGAAGAGTGGATTTGGAGCGGGAATTATAGCTGTCTTGGGATGCGTGAAGCCATTTCGAGAGCTAAAAGGACAAGTCAAAAGTCAAACTAACGTGATTTTGAGCTGCTGAAGTTAGTTATCACTCGATCGAGGACATTTCTAGTCGATCGAGTGGTTTTTGGTCTAATAAAACTGTCGCTCGAGCAAATTTATGGTCGATCGACCAGTTCAATAATAGCATTTACTCGATCGAGCTCTATTCTTGGTCGATCGAGCAGTTTTTGGCTGAGTTTGCTCGATCGAGTGGTTTTATTCCACTCGATCGAGTGGATTCGCTATGGGCTGGGCTTTTTAGCTTTAATTCCGTTAATTAGGTTTAGCAAATCCTATTTTCTTATAAATAGGAAGATTAGGACGACATTTAAACTCTCTCTTTTTCCTCTGGAACTGGATCATACTTTGTTACTGTTACTTTCTTCCGGATCTAATTCAGTATTTCTTTCTTTCCCTTTCTTTTCCTCTTTAATTTATGCTTATGATTATTGTTCTCCCTTTATTTCTTGTTTTCTATTTCATTATGCGTAGCTAATTCCATTTGTATGTTAGGATTAGGGAAGCCGTGGTAGTAATATGATAGGATTGACTTGATTAGATTAGTCTTGCGATAAGAATTGTATTAGGCAATTTAATTGTTATTAGGTCAAATGAATGCATGCAGGAGACCAATTTATCTAGTTAACCCCGACTTGGATCGAAAGATTGGAAGGGAAGGCTTGCTTAATTACAATAGGTAATACCTAATTAGGGCGAAAGCTAAGTTAGGAGACCCTAGGGCGGTTTAAGGACCGAAAGGTGACGACCATAACTCTTCTTATCAATAGTTTAATCGACTCAGTTGACCCGATAGTGTAGCTGCCACGGTAGACCGACTCCTAGCATATTCCTTTCTCTTTCTGTTAATTTCTTACATTCATTTCTCTCTTTCCTTAGCTTCATTAGTTTAGTTCAACAATCAAAACCCCCATTTCTGTGACACCCTGACAGACCGAATTAAACAGATAGATAGCAATTTAGCCTCCCTGTGGAGATCGACCCTACTTACCGCTGACTTCTGTTAGTAGTAACTTAGGTATTTATTTTTGGTACAAAACGACCGTATCACTCCATATCAAGTTTGATTGAATCCAACCTCCTTTGCCTCTTTTCCGTTTAAAAGAGTTGAAAATCTCATGTGCTAAAAGAATATTATCTTGAATGAACCGATTAGGTGTAAAAGTACCTTGAAACGGGTGAATAATCTTATGCAAGACACTTCGAAGACGATTAGCCAAGATTTTTGAAATAATTTTATAAATTGTTGAACAAAGACTAATCGGGCGAAAATGGTTTGCTGTTTGAGGATTTTCAATTTTAGGAATCAATGGTATGAAAGTATGATTTTTTCTTTTAGTAAATTCCCAGAATGAAAAAATGCTAAAATTGCTTTAGTGACAGAGTTTCCTACAATATCCCAGTACTTTTGAAAAAACTCTGCAGGAAATCCATCAGGACATGGGCATTTATCTGCGGCTAAACTAACACAGTTTGTTTAACCTCTTCCATATTAATATTACTTGTAAGAAATCTGTTATCTTTGTCTGTAATTAATCCACAAATAGACTTAAAATCCTCTTTCTTGCTGAAATTACAAAGATGATTTTTCGCAAACCTAAGTTTAAACTCCTCGGATATTTCTTGCTTAATAAGGTTTTGATCAGTAATACAAGCACCATTCTTATTTATAAACTGTTTAATACCATTTCTACTATGTCTAATCGTGGCATGAGTTTGAAAAAACTTGGTATTATTATCCCCAAAATTAGCTTTGTTTATACGAGCTTTTTGTTGCCAATAAACACGTTTATATTCAAGGAGGGCATCACGCTTTTTCAACCATCTCGATAGCGCTTCTTCTAAAACGGTAATATGAGATGAGCCAAGTTGATTTTGTATATTTTCTAACTTTTTTTCAGCAATTGAAAGTTGTCTAAAAATATTGCCAAAAGTTGACTCATTCCATTTCTTAGCCTTTTGTTTTAGAAACTTGCATTTTTGAGAAAGACAAAACATATAAGATCCATGAAAATAGTATTGCCAACAACTTTTGACCATTTTACTAAAATCATTTCGGAGAGTCCACATTAGTTCAAAACGAAAGGGAGGGGCTTTCTTATGAACTTGGTCATAAAATTTCACAGAGATAGGACAATGGTCTGAGCTAGTAAAAGCATGGTGCATAAATTGCATATTTGAATAAATACTTATCCAATTAGGGGATGCTAATGCTCTATCAAGAATTTCAAAAATATTATCAGAACCATTTTTCTTTTTTCTCCAAGTAAAAAAATTACCGGAGCTTACTTGACTTGTGTTCGATCTTACTTGACTTGTGTTGAGTCGAGCTCGAGCATGGGTTCAATCTTACTTGACTTGTGTTTATGAAGCAAAATTCGAGTTCGAGCTTCAAAAAATTACTTGCGAGTTTTATACCCGACCTCGAACTCAATTCGAGCTTATATATAATTGTTAATTTTTTGTTTTTTGATATTTTAAATAATAGGATTTGTTATACCCGTCCTTTTAGGGACCTGTTGATAGACGTTGACTGACCTTAGACATTGATCTTGACCTTGGGAGAACTTACGGGCGATGTCTTGTCACGATGTGAGCTTTGGTTTGTGTGGGATTCGATCTAGCTGAGGCTACTCGATAGAGTAGCTTGGGAGCTCGATCGAGTAGGGGTCACTCGATCGAGTAACGTGTTTGCAGCGGGGATTTATAAATCGTGTTTCGTGAAACCTCAAATCATTTCCGCTTCTCTTCCCTAAACCTAGATGTCGTCTCTTATTCTTCCCTTCATCATAGTTCCTTCCTTTGAGGTCCTTGAGGATGTTTATGCCATGGGAATGGGTTGCTTGAGTCGGGTAGCGGTCTTGACGCTGGATTGCTATACGTAGGTATGTCATCGTCATCATCATTGTCGTTGTCGGTTTTTCAGTTAGGGTTGTAGTGATAGTGATAGATGCTTGTACTGTTTGTATAGGTGTGTTGCTTGGTTGATTGATATCATGTGATCGGACGCAGAGTCGCTGCGGTTTGCTAAAGGTAGGTTCGCCTACTCAGTACTGTTGGTTGTCTAGAGTGTCATTTGATGTGGTTTGGTCGTTGTAGTGTCAATATGGTTGACTGGTTGTGGTAATTGGTTGGTGTTGCGTTGTTTCGTTTATCGTTGTTGTAGTACAGATGGTTGTGATTGTTTGTCTATGGTTCTCGAGGTGCGTCCTCGGCTGAGTGAAGTCACTTGCGGGAGTGGCTTCACGCCCGTAGTTCGCCCTCCGTGGAACCCGCCACGGGAGGGGATGTGCACATTAATGGACATGGGTTTATGGCTCGGTATGATGAGTGGGGCTTAAATGGGAACGGCTGTGGTCACCCACTGGCAGGGCTCGTTCAGTGGACAGTCGGTGACGGTGATTGGTTGATTGGAGATGTGTGTGTGTGTGTATGATTTGTGTACTTATGCTATGTCTGTGGTTGTTGGTGTATTTCCTCAGTTACTGACCTTGTGTGGTTTATCTTGTTGTTTTTTTCTGTTGTGTCTGTCGTGATCCCTTATGGTGAGCAGTCAGTCTTAGCAGGTTGTGATCTGGATGTTAGCTGGGTGCTTGGCGGGATGAGTCTCTCACGAGTCACTACAGAAGTAGTTTTTATAACTGATAATGGTTTTGAGTTGTATCTTATTTATATCAGTAGTTTTGTCAGTCGCTGTAATATAACTTAATTGTTCTTTTATCGGCATTTGATTATTACTGTCCTCGGGCAACCGAGATGGTAACGCCCTTATATGCTAGGGAATGTCTTGTTAAGGCTCCTTGGTATATGGGGGTGTTACCGGATTCGAAGGTTATATAATGAAAATATTGGGCAAATAAACGAGAACATTTGATATCATCATATACAAAGGTGCAATTGATCAAGTATTTTCATAACACAAGGGCGAAATATTATCTAAATGCAAGTTTGAGCCGCTTGTGAGTATTTCGAGTTGAGCTAAGTCCAGGGGTGGATCTAGCCTTGATTTACTAGGGCTAGAGGCCTAGATGAAATTATACATACAATTTAGTGCACAGTTGACTCATAAACAAAGTGTAGCACAGTTGGTAGTTGGGTAGGTTACCACTCAAGGGTGTACAAGTTTGACTCCCATTGAAGAAAGTTTTGGTCGTTTTTTCCCTTTTTAAATACCAGCCATTTAATGTCATTCTCATATAGTCATATCCCACTTGATGAAAGCCTCTCTTATTTTCACACAAATATTATCCTACAACCAGTTGTATATTAGCATTATACAACTGGTCTAATCCAACCCCACATTTTAAAAAAAATATATACCAAAATCAAACGTTAAACCAGATCCCTCTTTAGAAAACTTTCATTGTTCTCTTATTCATCATATAATGAAAAACAATAAGCAATTAACAGTACCATAAAAAGAAAAAAAATGCTTTTAACAATATTTTAAGCTAAATTTCTACATCAATTTGCATATTAATATGTATTTTTTGGGAATATTTTGAGATCTCGAGTTTTGTAAGATACATTCTGAGCTTTCGAGTAAACTTCTTGAGCTCTGAATTTTCTTTAGCCTTGTATTTTTTTTTGAGTTATAAGTAAAGGTTTCGAGTTTTTTAAGATATATTCCGAGCTTGCGAGTAAGTTTTTCGAGCTTGGTAAGAAACTTTTCGAGCTCAGTAAGAAACTTTACGAGCTGTGTAAGAAATATTACGAGCTTACAAACAAATTTTTCGAGTTTCATATGTTTCAATGTGTAATGCTATGAATTATTAATAAAGGAAATCAAAGATGAAAACCTAATATATTGTTACGTGTATTAGGCCCCATGCTCGTCTAATCGGCTTATCTCACCTTATTTCTTCGTTTCTCCTTCTTCTTCTACCATTCTTTTACATTTCATTCTACACCTCCATCATCATCTGGTCATTATCATCCCGTCTCCATCACCGGTCTACTGCTAATTGTCCATTAAATCTTTGATTTTGGTTACAGACGGAGAATTAAATAGTCGAAATAATGATATTTAGGGAGAAGATGATTGAGTAATTATATATATTGGAGAAGCAGTTAGAAAAATATGGAGAATAGTGAGAGGAGAGGAGAGATCTAATATACATTGAATTTGCGTTTTAGGTCATAACAATAAGCAATTATAAGGGGAAAAAGACTAAAATAGCCTTGGTTGTATAATAACATTATACAACCGGAGGTATAATCTATTAACTGTTATTTTCAATATCCATTCTTAACCAAAATTATTTATTTGTCTTACAAAACTCTATTTTATGGGACAATTTCACACATGAATCACAAATTTTAGAATACGACTCCATTTTTATAAAAAAAATGTTCATTTAGTGCTAATAAATGAGTTGTCTTTTTATATATTGTGTCCGTCTTACCATGTGAGACCGTCTCACACAAGCATTACTGCTCATGGTATATTATCGTGGTACAACATATGCTCAGTAGAAAATCCGTAATGTTCTATCTATGGAGTTGCAATCAGATATTAAGGCAATTTTTGCTTAAAATGCATAAATTTTATTTTATTTAGCATATAATTAGTTGGACAAAATACACAAAAAAATTTCACTTTTCGAATCCTAGGGCTCAGAAACTCATATGTGGGGATTTGCTAACGATTTGAATTTTTCCTTAAACAATATGTTTCAAACTTTCAATTGTCTATAAATCTAGTCCTAGATGGAATTCATTCATGGTTCCGCCCTTGAAGCTAACCTTAGCTCACTTGACTCGTAAAGTTACCGAGATAAGCATGCATCCATGAATCAATATTTGACCGTATACATCTATACCATCGAAAACACCAGGCTAAGGAAGAGATTTCGTAGGTGAGGGAGGGTCTTTCTAGGTTTTGGAGTGGGGGTTATGAGGTTTAGGGTGTTTCTACTAGTTGAGCGTGGTTGTGCGTCGGGTAGTGTTGACCGTGACATCGGTGGTAATGCAGTTGTTAAAGGCCAAAGACAACACTGGCGGCTGAAACAGTAGGGAGTGACAGTAGTGATAAGGGAAGAATGGTAGTGCTTCATACTGGTGGGTAGGATAGAGGTAGTTGGGTGAATAAGGGTAAAGGAATGGGATATTCTATGAGGTAGGGGTAATTGATGTAGAGGGATTTGGGGGAAAAGGAGAGGGGTATGAGAATCATTCGTTAACCAAACAAACACTAATAAAGAGAGTATAAGTGTTTTATTCCTTTCCACTTTTCCTAACACCCCTATTCCAAATACTCCCTTAGTTCGTTATCATTTTTTTCCCATTCTTCTAGTACTTCTTTTGAAAGCAAGACTTGTGAAGTTGTGATGTTTGTTTATGGGCTAAGCAATTGCTGGATTCTTTTGTTTTTAGCATACTCGACACCCCTCTAGCTGGGGTGAAACGCTCATTTTACGATTCACATTAATTGAGATTTCTATATTTTTATAGGGTAATCAAAGAACTTGATAGGCTTATCGTGTACCTATGCAAAGATAATTTCCCTAGACACAAATTAATGTAGCAATAGGGGTCGAACACAAGGAAACGCGAATTACGTCGTGAATTGCTATGGGTGGATTCTTATCAAGGTCGATTTCAATTTTGGGTTGGCTTGTTTGTTTGATGATTAATAAAAAATACGATGCAAATTATATAATTAAAAGAAGTCTAAGGGGGTCGGGTCACACATACAAGGGTAAATATATGATTATGATAAACTCGGTATTAATAACATTGTCAATTGCTTTAGGCTTAAAGATACCCACCTTACGGGATTAGTATCAACCATAGACCGGGTCCTAGAGAAACTCTCGTCCATGACTAGGTCGTCCTACTACACATGCTTTGTCTAATTCGATTCTATGCCTCTCGACTTTTAGAATGAATGAACACACTTAATCTATGAATAAGGCCTTAAACAAAGATTAAACATTATGGTGCAAACATGTGATAGAAGCAATATGAACAATATTATTATTAACCTATTTTATCATGTTACATATTTGTTTTATGCATGGCTCCCGTAGCCCTTAGACTAAGAGATTTAGCTACTCATATTAAGGTGTAAATTGTAAAATATATTAAGAGGAATGATAAACATGATTATATGTTTTATATAAACTAAATGATTTAACATGCAAGAGAAATAAAACTAAAGCAATCTAAAAGGAGTGCTTAATTATAAACTAAGTATAAACTAGATAGAAATGTAAACTATAAGTAGGAATACCTTAAAGAAATGAACTTGTATGGAAGAAATAAATAATAACCAAATGCTTGAATAACAAATGCTTGAACAACAACTTGTAGAACAAAGTATTGAAAGATTAAACTAAGGGAAAGCTTAACAATTTGTAAACTAAAATGAGAAAACTAATGAGAGAAATATAGTGTTTAAGGCTATTGTAAAGTAAAATGAGACGTGAAGTTGGATCCCCTAAGCCTTGGAATGCCTCTCCTATTTATAGGAGAGGAAGAAGAAACGTAAGAAATCAATGAGCATGCAGCCCCGATCGGGGTTGGGCGGCCCCGATCGGGGTCGTGTGTTTCTCTTCCGTTTCCAATAAATCCCATCTTAAATGGCAAGAGTATCATATGTGGGTGATTTAATTAGCGATTAATCACCCGGTTAATGCTTTCATTTGGCATCTTAAGAACTTTGGAATCTCATGCTTTCCCCTTGACTTTTGACTTGTAATTTGGGCTTGACTTGGATATTTGATCACAATTGCATTTTTCTAATTAATCCAACAAATTCCTATGCAAAAACCCATGCAACTTGAAGTACAAAGTCCATGCAACATCCAATCCTTAGTCCATTTGGTCTTCTTTCCTCTTAGCTTGCAATTTCTAGCAACTTTATAGTATTTTAGCTCCAAAAAGCTTATTCCCTACAAAATATGTCAAAACATCCAAAACAACTAGAAATGCAAATATTAGCTATAAAACACTTAAGATAAGTGCTAAAGACATGTAAAATCAAGCTAATATAGGGAGTTAAAATGTATAAAATATGCACTTATCAAACTCCCCCAAACTAAATCCTTGTTTATCCTAAGCAAGAAACCAAATCCCATCAATTTAAATATCCCAAACAAGCTAAGCATAATGATTTAAAAACCCGAAACAACATGTGCAAGGAATAAAGCAACACATGGATGAGATTTACACGACGGCGTAGCATAGAAAACTTTGAATGAACCTTTAAGCTCTTGCATGATCTTTTGACTTATGGACTCTCACGGGGCACTCAAACTCTTTTATATGTGAAAGGACAATTTTGTGAATGAACACTCAAGTATCCTCAACTTATAACAATGTGCCCGCAATCTAATATGGTAAACATGTCAAATCTAGTAAGCCAAAACAATCGAAAGTAAGCATGATAAAGAAGCCAAATGGGTAGGAAAAAAGCAAATAAACATGGGTAAGAAAGGGGAATAAAAGAATTATGGTAATGTGGAGCTAAGTCAAGCTAGCAACTACGAAAATGCAAGGATGCTCAATCCCAATTCTAACCCAATTTTGCAATTCAAACCATAAGAAAATTCTCCAAAATAATATGAATAATGGTTGAGAATTTCTCACATCTTTTCTTCTTCTTTTTTTCTTTTCAATGCATACTTCTTTTTTTCATTTCCATGCTTTTTTCTTTTCTTTTTCTTTCTTCATTTTTTCATTCTCATTTTTTTTCATTTCAAATCTTCAATTTTTTATTTTTTTTCTTCTTTTTTTCTTTCTTGAGCATTAAGACCAAGCTCACATGATTTTACAACCATTGAAACAAATCCTAATTGAGCACCCAAGCAAAAACAAACCAAGCTACCAGCTCAACAAGGTAGGCAAATTATAATGTAGCTAGGGAAAAATGTTTGTGAAGGGGTCAAGAAGGCAAATATATTCATGTGAATGACTCCAAAATGCTATAACAAATGAATGCATGCTTACCAAGAGATGACATGAGAACCATACTTGTGCGATTTGATGAAACACACATTATAAGGAGACACCTACACTCACCTAAGAGAGACCGGATATGGATGCATCGGTCTAAAAGAGGCTCTACCTTACCATTTGTAGCTTGCCAAAAGTCAAGATCAAGCCTATTTGGTTCATTCTCCATCTCCCACCTATTATGTCAAGACATCCCCATGTAGCTAATATCCCATCATGAAAGAATAAATCATTAGCAAAAAGCCATTATTAAGATAAGCAAAGAGGAAAGTAGGCTACAAGCAAGCACAAAGCAAAAATTTCTCTCAAAAATTTTCAAATTTTCTACACTACATGCAAACTATACTATATGCAAAGCAATCTCCCCCCAAACTAAACAAAACATTGTCCTCAATGTGCTACAATTAAACTAACCAACAAAACCATAAAAATGGCTCAAAGCACAAAATAAGAAGGACTAGAGGTTATGTTTAATGGGTTGCAAGATCTAAACTAAAATGCAAAGCAATGAAAAACTTACTCAACTTGCTAGCCCCCCCCCCCCCCCCACCCCACACACACACACACACAAGCTAGCATGGATTCGGGGGATTTCTTCATCAACCATCTAAGAAAAGGGCCAAAAATTGAACCCCTTCCTCCCTTTGTTCTTCTTCTTACCACTACCACTTGATTCACCTTGTTGGCCACTTCCACTTGAATCATCCTCTTGAAGAGGAGTGACATACTCACCAATATCTTGGCCACTACCAAGGCCATCACCACATCTACTAATCCCACCATATCCACCATATCCTCCATATCCACCATAGCCTTCTTGTAATGCCTCAACACCATAATCCGAACCACAAAAATCTGGACCGGGTTCATATGTAGCAAATGTACCTGCATCATTGTTAGGAGGGGGAGGGGGAATAGGGGGAGGAGGAGGAAATCCACCCAGAGGATAAGTATAGAATGAAGGGTGTGGTCCCTCGGGTTGGACAACTCCTTGCCTAGCAAAATGATCATAAATAGGATGCAATGCAAGTCGTTGGTCATCACGAATTTGATTAACACCTAAGTTCATTTCCCGCATCATATTCATCATTTCTATGTTAGAGGGTGACTCAATGTTAGAGGTGGAGTGACGTGCTTGAGAGGGCGGACCTCCCGCACGCCTCTCAACGGTGGTATGGGTCTCACCTCTTAGGTCCAAATGGTAGGTAGGTCTAGTAAAGGGTTCACTTCCACGATGAGGCTTAGTGTGAATCAAAGCCTTAATTTCTTTCTTTTCGTCGGGTAGACTAATGGAGTCTTGTCGACCAATTTTCCAAATCATATTAGGGTGAGCATCCCTAAACCAATTACAAGAAAGAAAATATTCATAATCAAGCCCAACTCCTTTTTCCCTAGACTCAAGCAATGGTCTCAAATTGGTATTTTCTTGGTTAAACCTACATAAGTGGTGTGCAATCTTAGTAACCAAACCCCCCAAGACAATACAACTATTTTTGGGGTTGCATTGTTTGGTCAAATGGACCGCAAAATGGTAGGGTATATTGATTCCCCAATTCTGATCACCATTAACATTCAAGAAAGCACCCAAAATCTCTACCTCAATCTTCCTCACCGAGTGAGGCTCATTCCTCCCAAAAAAGATCCATCCCATAAACCTTTGCCAAATCCTTATGTCGGGGTAATGTAAATATTGATGAGGGCTATGGTCCCTACCTTGAAAAGGCAAGTGAGAAATGGCCTTCCAAGTCAAAACGGGATTGTAATAATCGGGTGATTCAGTAGGTAGGTCGTTGTGAGGCAATTGAAAGATATTGGCAAAGTCCGCTAAGTCCATCCTATGGTCTTCATTAAACAAGCGAAAGGTAACAAAAACGATAAAACCGGGTTTCCTAGACCTATGAAACTCGAAAGAGCTCAAGAACTCAAGGGTGAGTTTGGGAAAGGTCTTATAATTCATTATGTAACAATGCTTCATACCAAGATTTTTAAATAAAGTCTTAACATTTTTCTCAATTCCGATGTTGTTTAAAGAAGCTTGGTTGATAAATTTGGTTGGTTTTATACCTTTGCTCTTTAAGATGATCCAATTGTTGTATTGATCTTGTGAATTGAAGATCACACCCGGAAAATCCGGGTCTTGCCACTCTGGGACTTCTTCCATTTGCACTTCCTCCGCAGCATTTGAAGGTTCCGCCTCACCTCTCCTTCTCTTAAAAGCACCTTGGGTAGGAGCTTTTCTTGGTGCCATATTTCTGAAATTTAAGACAAAAATTCATCTTAAGGCAAACCAAAATTCGTCCTAATAGGCATAATAGTACGAATTAGTAAACTAATTCACACTACAAACATGAAATAAGCATTCTACAACCAATTTCTAGCACTAAAAAGCACAAAATCGAATTCCCCCAAATTGAATTAGGGTTTGCATAATCCAATTAATTGATTGAAATAGATGAATGTAAAGAGAAAAGAGAAGAAAACTTACCAATTGATGTTAATGGGTGATTGAATCTTGCAAATCAATGAAGAAATTGATGTTTCCTTGTGATTTTAGGTGGAGAATTGAAGAAAATAATGGAGATAGAGAAGAGGAGAGTACCGTCGGGCTTGCAAGTGAATGATAGAAAATTTTTTTTTTTACTTACCCGTATAAAGCAGCGAACAGTAGCCACAGAACCACGACCCCGATCGAGGTTGACTGCAATATCCCGTGTTTGACCTGCTTGCTTATGGGCTCTAATTCTTTTCTCGTTTTTCTAAAACCACGTCCCCGAACGGGGTTCTTGCATGGGGAAGCGTGTCGGATTCACTCCAAATTCTCCTTTCTTCATTTTCACCTAAAAATCACAAAAAGAAACATCGTCAAGTCGAGTATTTTATTACTAATCTACGAAAAACAATAAATTGCAGAAAATTAAAAACAAAAATAAATAAAAGCAATAAAAAGCTTGGGTTGCCTCCCAAGAAGCGCTGGTTTAACGTCCCGCACGACGAAAAGGCTTGAGTCGGTTTAAGCTTTCTTTGGTAGAGGTTGAACGGTCATTTCCTCTATCACACCAACGATCACATTCTCATGGTAGAGCTTCAAACGATGACCGTTTGATTTAAATTTTTCGCCCTTGGTGGTCATCACTTCAACAAAACCGAACTTGTTGACATTTGTGATGGTATATGGACCGGTCCACCGTGATCGCAACTTTCCCGGAAATAGCTTGTAACGGGAATTGAATAGCAAGACCTTATCACCAATTTGAAATTCCTTGTTCAAGATCTTCTTGTCATGCCATCTTTTTGTTTTCTCCTTGTATAGACGGGAGCTCTCGTAAGTTTGCAAGAGGAACTCGTCAAGTTCATTGAGTTGCAATAACCGCTTTTCTCCACTCAATTTCGGGTCCATGTTAAGCTCCTTGATTGCCCAAAAAGCCTTTTGTTCCATCTCAACGGGAGGATGGCACGCCTTTCCAAAGATCAACCTATATGGTGAGGTATCAATAGGTGTCTTAAACGCGGTACGGTAGGCCCATAAGGTATCATCGAGCTTCATACTCCAATCTTTTCGTGATTTGGCAACAACTTTCTCGAGTATGGACTTGATCTCACGGTTGGAAACCTCCACTTGGCCACTAGTTTGTGGGTGGTAAGCCAAGCCTCTTCTATGATAGACTCCATACTTTTCCAACAAAGCATCAAGTTGTTTCTCACCGAAATGAGTATCACGATCACTAATGATTGCTCTCGGAACAGCGAACCTTGGGAATATGATCTTCTTGAATAAGTTGATCACGGTGCGAGCATCATTAGTTGGAGTAACAATTACCTTTACCCATTTGGAGACATAATCAACAGCAACCAAAATATATCGATTCCCTTTTGAGAAAGGAAACGGTCCTTGATAATCTATGCCCCAAACATCGAACACCTCTACTTCCAAGATACCATTTAGAGGCATCTCGTGCCTCCTTGATATGGAGCCCGTCCTTGGCAAGCATCACAAGCCATCACGAAATTCTTAGCATCTTGGAACATAGTTGGCTAATAGAAGCCGGATTGCAAGACCTTTGCAACGGTCTTGGATGGTCCATGATGACCACCATAAGGAGAAGAATGGCATCCTTCTAGCACCCCTTTCACATCCCAAATGTGGGATACATCTCCGGAATAGCCCATCAGAGCAATGTTTGAACAAGTGTGGATCATCCCATAGGAAGAACTTGGCATCATGTAAGAACTTCTTCCTTTGTTGATATGAAAGGTTGGGTGGCAATTCTCTTCCAACTAGGTAGTTGGCTATGTCGGCATACCAAGGAGTATTGGCTTCCAACATCATTAGAACATCATCGGAGAAGGAATCATCGATAGGTAACTCAATACCTCCATCATTGAACTTCAAACGGGATAGGTGATCGGCAACAACATTCTCGGCCCCCTTCTTGTCTTTAATCTCGAGATCAAATTCTTGCAAGAGCAAGATCCATCTTATCAACCTTGGCTTAGCTTCTTGTTTGGCTAGGAGATGCTTCAATGCGGCATGATCGGTATGAACAATGACTTTGGAACCGATCAAGTAAGAGCAGAATTTGTCTAAGGCATAGACAATGGCAAGTAGCTCTTTCTCCGTGGTGGTATATTTAATTTGAGCCGCATCCAAGGTTTTGCTAGCGTAGTAGATAGCATGGAAAACCTTGTCCCTTCTTTGTCCTAGCACGGCACCTACCGCATAGTCACTTGCATCACACATGAGCTCGAATGACAAGTTCCAATCCGGTAATTGGATGATAGGTGCAGAAATCAAAGCCTTCTTGATCCTATTAAAAGACTCAAGACAATCGTTAGTAAACACAAAGGGAGCATCTTTTAAAAGAAGCTCCGTAAGGGGTTTGGCAATCTTAGAAAAATCTTTAATAAAATGGCGGTAGAAACCCGCATGACCTAAGAAACTCCTTACACTCTTAACATTTACCGGTGGGGGTAGTTGCTCAATAACTTGGACCTTAGCACGGTCCACTTCAATTCCTCTTTCCGAAATAATATGTCCAAGCACCACTCCTTCATTCACCATGAAGTAGCACTTTTCCCAATTCAACACCAAATCAACCTCTTCACAACGCTTCAACACTTTGGACAAGTTAGTCAAACAAGCATCAAAAGAAGAACCATAAACACTAAAATCATCCATAAACACCTCCATGATAAAATCAATGTAGTCGGAAAAGATGCTTATCATGCAACGTTGGATAATGGCGGGGGCATTACAAAGACCGAAAGGCATTCTACGGTAGGCAAAGGTACCATAAGGACATGTAAATGTGGTCTTATTTTGGTCATCCGGGTGAATGGGTATTTGGAAGAACCCGGAATAACCATCTAGATAGCAAAAATATTTGTGACATGCCAACCTTTCCAACATTTGGTCAATAAAAGGTAATGGGTAGTGGTCTTTCTTGGTTGCTAGATTTAGCCTCCTATAGTCAATGCACATTCTCCAACCCGTCACAATTCTAGTTGGATTAGCTCATTTTTATCATTTTTGACTACGGTGGTTCCTCCTTTCTTAGGAACAACTTGGACCGGACTCACCCATTTAGAATCGGAAATTGCATAGATAATTCCCGCATGTAACAATTTTAGCACTTCCTTTTTGACCACTTCTTGCATGTTAGGATTTAGTCGTCTTTGACCTTGAACACATGGTTTATGATCTTCCTCAAGATTAATTCGGTGCATGCAAAATTCGGGACTTATGCCTTTTAAATCGTCAAGTTTATAACCAATGGCTTTCTTGTGAGACCTTAAAACATGGAGCAATTTATCCAATTGACTCTCATCTAATTTAGCACTAACGATTACCGGACAAATCTCCTCATCATCCAGAAAAGCATACCTCAAATTGGAAGGAAGGGGCTTAAGCTCGGGTTTTTGTACCTCAAGATCTTGAGGTGTAGCAACCAAGCCTATAAAGTATGAGCTCTCCTCCAATGATAGCTCCTCTCCATCCAATTCTTGCTCCAGAGCATCAATCTCCTCATTCCCAATCTCATCATCACCTGCAAATGATTCTAAAAGCAAGAGTGCCTCCAAGGGATCTTTAGATAAAGATCGAGGTGTAGAGTCTTCTATAACAATGTCAACAACATCCAAAATGTCAATAGAATAACAAGACTCTTCTATCATTGGACTCTTCATGGCATTATTCAAATTATACGTGACCTTATCTTCACCCACTTCCAATGTAATTTTACCGTTCTTGACATCGATTAACGCACCCGCGATATGTAAAAAGGATCTTCCCAAAATGATTTGGATTTGGGCATCTTCGGCCATGTCAAGAACAATGAAATCAACCGGAATGAAAAACTTACCAACTTTAACGGGAACATCCTCCAAAACTCCCAAAGGGCATTTTATAGATCGGTCCGCCATTTGCAATGTGACACTAGTACATTTTAAGACTCCCATATTAAGCTTAGCACAAATAGAGTATGGTATTACACTCATACTAGCACCTAAATCGCGTAAAGCTTTATCAATTTGATAGGTGCCAATTGTGCATGGAATATAAAAGCTCCCGGGATCTTTTAACTTAGGAGGGGACTTGTTTTGCAAAAGAGTACTCACCTCGGCGGTGAGAGCTATTGTTTCAACTTCATCAAAAGTCCTCTTCTCAGTCAAAATGTCTTTCATGAACTTAGTGTAAGATGGAATTTGAGTGATTAATTCGGTAAAAGGAACGGTTACCTGGAGATTCTTCACAACTTCCATGAATTTACCGAATTGAGAATTCTTTCGATGCTTTGCCAATCTATGAGGAAATGGCACTTTGACTTTTTTCGGAATCTTTGCTTCAACATCTTTCTTTGGAGGAGCATCCTCCATTTCCTTTACTCTCTCAATAACAATTGGATCATCCACTTTCTTGGGAATTTCTTCACTTTCCTTATAATTTGGAGAGATCTCCAACTCAACAAGTACCTCCTCATCTTCTTTGGGCATGGATGGCCCTTCATATTTTGTACCACTTTTCAAGGAGATAGCATTAAGGGTAGCATGTGGTTGCTCACCTTAAGGGGGTAGTTGACCCGTTTTCCTTGAAGAGCTAGATGAGGCCAATTGAGCCATTTGTTGCTCCAACATCTTGATTGCGGCATTTTGAGCTTGCTCATTCTTTTGGATTTGAGCCAACAATTTCTTTTGTATACGGACTATTAAGCCCTTAAGCTTACCTCCTTCTTGGTTGTTTTGTTGGCCATTTTGTGGTGGTGATTGATTTTGTTGGAAATTGTTTTGTGGGGGCCTTTGTTGATTTTGATAACCCAGTGGAGGGATATAATTTTGTTGTTGAGGGACATAGGCATTTTGTTGTGGTGGAGGTTGTGGTTGAGGATTAAGCACATTTGGATTATATGTGTTTGAGAACGTACCCGGTGGATAAGCATTTTGTCATAAAGCAAGGAACGCATTTACCTCTTCAATGAGAGCTTGGCAATGAGCGGTATAATGACCTACACCTCCGCAACCATCACAAACGATGATTTGACTTATAGAAGACATGGCATTGAATTGTTGCACGGAATCTCTAGCATCCCTTTCCGCCAATTGTTGTTGAAGTGAGGCAATTTGAGCTAGAAAGACGGAGTTGTTGGAGGATTCTTCTTTACCTTTGAGTGGCACAATACGGGAATTGATATATTGAGCATCATGGACCGCCATAGATTTGATCGTGGCATGAGCAAGGTCGGTGTCAATTTGATCAAACCGCCCATTGTTGGCGGAATCAAGAATCCTTCGGGACTCGGCACAACATCCATTGTAGAATGTTATTGCTAGAAACCAATTATCTAGCCAATGACGTGGGCATTGTCTTTGAAGCTACTTGTACCTCTCTCAAGCTTCATATAAACTCTCAAGAGCTTGTTGACGGAATCCGGTGATTTGGCTCCTCAAAGTTTGAGTTTTCTCCGGTGGAAAAAACTTTTGATAGAAAGCAAGAGCCAAAGTCTCCCAACTCGTGATTCCCATGGCGGTGCGGTCAAGGCTATTGATCCAAAACTTGGCCTTGTCCTTCAAAGAGAAAAGGAAAAGTATTTCCCTTATTTGGGCTTGAGTAACGCCCGTTTGTCGGATCACGGAGCAATAGTCACAAAAATTTTGCACATGCAAATTGAGATCCTCCAAAGGACTTCCCCCAAATTGATTCCTCTCCATAAGGCTAATGAAAGCCGGTTTGATCTCGAATTCCGGCGCGGTAATTTGAGAAGTTGTGATACCGGCCGGAAGCATGGCCGCGGTAGGCTTTGAGTGATCGGAAATTTTCACCATTTTTTTGGTAGTAGATGGTGGTGGTGGTGGAGATGATGAACTAGAAACCTCCTCCTCTTCAAGAACTTCTAGATCGTCTAAGTAAGACTTTTTAGCACTTTCAATTTGGATGGGAGAAGTGGCTTCTTTCACTTCCTTCCAAAAACGTCGTCTTCTCCTAAAGGTTTTCTCGGGGTCAGAATCCGGTG
Source organism: Silene latifolia (assembly GCF_048544455.1). Classification (NCBI taxonomy): domain Eukaryota; kingdom Viridiplantae; phylum Streptophyta; class Magnoliopsida; order Caryophyllales; family Caryophyllaceae; genus Silene; species Silene latifolia. Next base: position 83,007,219 of record NC_133530.1, read on the forward strand.
AAAGCAATTCTCCACGACGAGAGGACCTGGGCATAAGACAACAATTTCTAGAAAAATGATAAGTAACGGTCTCAAGGAACAAATGTTCCTCAAGACAAAATACACAAGATAAAAATTGACAATTCAAAATGTAATAAAACCGTTTTCCCGGCAATGGCGCCAAAATTTGATAGGCTTATCGTGTACCTATGCAAAGATAATTTTCCTAGACACAAATTAATGTAGCAATAGGGTTCGAACACAAGGAAACGCGAATTACGTCGTGAATTGCTATGGGTAGATTCTTATCAAGGTCGATTTTGATTTTGGGTTGGCTTGTTTGTTTGATGATTAATAAAAAATACGATGCAAATTATATAATTAAAAGAAGTTTAAGGGGGTCGGGTCACACATGCAAGGGTAAATATATGATTATGATAAAGTTGGTATTAATAACATTGTCAATTGCTTTAGGCTTAAAGATATCCACCTTACGGCATTAGTATCTACCTTTGACCAGGTCCTAGAGAAATTCTCGTCCATGACTAGGTCGTCCTACTACACATGCTTTGTCTAAGTCGATTCCATGTCTCTCGACTTTTAGAATGAATGAACGCACTTAATTTATGAATAAGGCCTTAAACAAAGATTAAACATTATGGTGCAAACATGTGATAGAAGCAATATGAACAATATTATTATTAACCTATTTTATCATGTTACATATTTGTTTTATGCATGGCTCCCGTAGCCCTTAGACTAAGAGATTTAGCTACTCATATTAAGGTGTAAATTGTAAATTATATTAAGAGGAATGATAAACATGATTATATGTTTTATATAAACTAAATGATTTAACATGCAAGAGAAATAAAACTAAAGCAATCTAAAAGGAGTGCTTAATTATAAACTAAGTATAAACTAGATAGAAATGTAAACTATAAGTAGGAATACCTTAAAGAGATGAACTTGTATGGAAGAAATAAATAATAACCAAATGCATGAATAACAAATGCTTGAACAATAACTTGTAGAACAAAGTATCGAAAAATTAAACTAAGGGAAAGCTTAACAATTTGTAAACTAAAATGAGAAAACTAATGAGAGAAATATAGTGCTTAAGGCTATTGGAAAGTAAAATGAGACGTGAAGTTGGATCCCCTAAGCCTTGGAATGCCTCTCCTATTTATAGGAGAGGAAGAAGAAACGTAAGAAATCAATGAGCATGCAGCCCCGATCGGGGTCGTGTGTTTCTCTTCCGTTTCCAATAAATCCCATCTTAAATGGCAAGAGTATCCTATGTGGGTGATTTATTTAGCGATTAATCACCCGGTTAATGCTTTCATTTGGCATCTTAAGAACTTTGGAATCCCATGCTTTCCCCTTGACTTTTGACTTGTAATTTGGGCTTGACTTGGATATTTGATCACAATTGCATTTTGCTAATTAATCCAACAAATTCCTATGCAAAAACCCATGCAACTTGAAATACAAAGTCCATGCAACATCCAATCCTTAGTCCATTTGGTCTTCTTTCCTCTTAGCTTGCAATTTATAGCAACTTTGTAGTATTTTAGCTCCAAAAAGCTTATTCCCTACAAAATATGTCAAAACATCCAAAACAATTAGAAATGCAAATATTAGCTATAAAACACTTAAGATAAGTGTTAAAGACATGTAAAATCAAGCTAATATAGGGGGTTAAAATGTATAAAATATGCACTTATTAGAACTTCTTATGTCCAGGGGCAAAGCCACCAGGTTATAAGGGGTAGCAGCCGTTACTCCAAGTAAAAAAAAAAAAATCAGTAAAAAAGTCGATTTTCTGCTACTCCAAATGAAATTAATGACGGAACAACTGCAACTAAATGTTAGATAAAAATAGGAAAACAGACTTGGTCTAATGGTAGGAGTTATTGTCTTTCAATCAATACATCATGGATTCATTTCCCACCTTCTTCTTTTTTTGGTGGTTTATTTACTTTTTTCAATGGCGCTCATTAAATGTTTTAAATGTTTATTTAATGGGTGGAGAGTTCTAAACAAATTCAATAAGCTCTCTTATTATTTTTGTTTATTAAGTAACATTTTTCCTTATATTAATTTATTATTCTTTTGCGAATTTTCAAATCGTGCATATTCATATTGTGTGAGTACTAGAGAATTTTTTTGCCTTAATAATGATATTTTGTGGTTGACGCCGCATAATGCTCAAATCAAAATTATTTGTCGGAAATAAAATAAAGATAAGTTATTGAGTATAAAATTTTAAGTCATTACATATATAAAAATGGTTAAATTACAAAGAAGAATCAAATAGTTTTCAAAAAATGAAATTATGACAAGTTGAATATAGGAAGAAAATTTTAAGCCATTAAGTAGCGTTTATTTAATTGTTGATTATTAATTTGAAATTTGAGTTTTTATATGATGCATAATACGTCATTTCGATTTTCTATTTTTCTAATTCGACTCAAGACGATATTTGCTACCCCAAACATAAAATCCTGACTTCGCCTCTGCTTATGTCTAACCTTTAAACAATACAAGAAATAAACTTTGAATAAGAATTGTGAGGAAAAAAGGTCTTATACATTGCTTCACAAAAAATCGATTAGTTTGAGTGAAGTCGTATCAATGAACTAATACGAAGTAATGGTTTTAAGGTGTCGCGGACATGTATGTTGAATTGAAAATGAAGACTCTAGTAATCTCATAATAAGACTCTTTAGGTTGTGTTTGGATTGAGAAATTTGGAGGAAAAGGGAGGGAAGAGAATTGAAAGAATGAAAAATTCATTATTTGGGTAGCAAAATAAAGGTAGAGGGATTTGGAGAAAAAGAAAAATGGATCCCTCAATTTTCTTCCTAAAAGGCAAATTATTTCGCCACAAATATAGACAAAATTTGAAGGGAAATTCACCTCCTCCATTCTCCCTCTAATCCCCTTTCCTTTCCCTCCTTCCCCCCTTTCCTCCATTTCCCTTCTTTTTTGCTATCCAAACACACCTTGGATTGAGGGATTTGGAGGAAAAGGAAAGGGAGAGAAAGTAGGGATTTAAAATCCATGTTTGGATAACAAATAAGGATGGGAAATGAAGGGGATAAGATTTGAAGGGATCCATATTACCTCATCCAAGGCAAATCAAAATCTCTCCGTAATAGGCAATATTGGAAGGGCAAAAGGAGAGAAAGGGAGGGGAGGGGGAAGGAGGAAGGGAAAGGGAGAGGAGGGAGAATGGAGAAGGTAATTTTCCTTACAAAATGATGAATTTCTCATCATTCCAATTCCCTCCCTCCCTTTTCCTCCAAACCCCTCCATCCAAACGCTATTTCCCTCCAATCTTATTTGCTATTCAAACAAGGAATTTTAAATCTTCCATTCTCTCTCCCCCCCCCCCCCCCCCTCTTTTCTTTTTCTTCCAAATCCCTCAATTCAAACACATCCTTAACCATTTTTTTTTTTGGAATGGGGGACACTTTTCTGGCTAAAGTCCCACCTCTTTTGACATGTCTTTCTAGTCTAGTTCATAACTTCATACTCCCTCCATTCAACTCCACTTTACATGTATTCCATTTCCGTCCATTCAACTCCACTTTACAGGTTTCCTTATTTGGATACGTAAAAGACCTTTCTATCCTAGTTGAAACCCATTATTTACAAAAGGTGGCTTTGTTACCCCCACACTAATACTACAACAAAACCCACCCTAAACTAAATAGTAACCCAATTATTTTCCCTAACCCAACCCAACCCACTAATATTTCCCTCCAAAAAATAACCTTGGCCCACAACAAATACTAACCCAATATACCCAAAACCGTTCAAAATTGTTCTGGACTTCATCACCTCAACCAACCCACTTCAATGCCCATTTCTAGATCGTTCCTAGAAAATCCTAGAGCATCCCTAACTCCCTCATTTCCTCACACCGCGGTCACAAACACCCTTTCTCCCCCCTCTCTCTCTCTAAACTCTCCTAAAATTCCACAGAAACCCTAACATTCTTTCCTTCTCATACTCTCTATAATCCATCTTCGTCTTTATCCTTATTGATTTTCTTATTGTTCTTGTTTTATTTTATCACAAATATCAAATTTATTGTTGTTCTTGTACGATTAACATGGGGAGATCACATGCAAACTGTTCTAATGAGATGTTTGCAATGTGTTCTTCACTGGTATTCCCTTGGTACTTCAGATGATGAAGTTGAGCAACAATAATCAGACTTTGATTCCCTTTCTCCAAACGTTGTCGTCCCTAACACACTAGATCCGGGGGATTTGGGAACTCAAGTCTGTGAAACTCAGTTTGATGATCCTTATTTTTGTGTTCCTAATACTCCTGAATATGATGACATTCCAGATGTCCATCGAAGAGTAAAGTTTGGTTGTAGATCTGGGGTTACTCCGGTTGAAGAAGTTGAGTCTCTGCCTGAATTAGAAAGCTCCCGCAAATTCAGAATGTATTGTGAAAGATTCAATGGAAAGCAAAAGAAGGCGTCTGATATTGAGGTTGCTCGTAGATATGCTTTGAATATGCCTGAAAAAATTGAACCAGAACTTGAGACACCAAGTTCAATCAGAATGAAAAAGTATGAGGAGAGGTTCCTTGCAAAACAATTAAAATCGTCTAAATAGGGAGGATCATTTCTTATTCTCAAACTTTAATAATTTCTGTTGTTTTTTTTATGGTTAATTGGGATTGTTTCATGATAAAGTTCTCTGTTGATAAATGTTCTCTGTTAATTGGGATTGTTCTCTGGTAAAAGTTGGTAAATGTTCTCTGTTCTCTGGTAAATATTGGTAAATATTCTCTATTAATTGGGATTGTTTTCTGATAAATGTTCTCTGGTAAATGTTGGTAAATGTTCTCTGTTAATTGGGATTGTTCTTTCGTATTGTTTTCTGGTAATCTTCTCTGGTATTGTTGGGTATTCTATTGTTTTTTTTTCCTGGTTAATTGTTTCTTGATAAAGTTATCAGATGATGGGTAGTTGAATTTGGTCGTTGGTTTAATTACTGAATTTGTGTTTTATATTGGCTGTTGTTTATTGGGTTAAGTTGAGAGTTGATTGGGAGTTGATTTTGGCTTATGGTGGTTTAAGGTTGAAGTTTTCATAGGTCCATTTGCTCAATGATGAATATACCTAAATGGTTTGAGAGCAATAATTGTTATTGAATTCAAATCATTTAAGGTAATTAGCCATTTAATTAAAGTAGTTTTGCCACCACATGGTCTACCAATATTTAGGTGTGTGTACTTATCCATTTTAGCTTCAGTAATCATGTAAAACAATGTGTTTAACAGCTCCATGATGACTTTATCTTCAATAGTTTGAGAGTTGTGTTGGTTGTTTCCTTGGTCGTTGCTGTTGTTTAATGGATATAGTGTGGTCTACCTTCATTGGGTGTGTGTGTAAGAGGCATTACTACCTTATATAACTCAATGATGAGGCCAATTAGGCCTGAGATTTAATGTAATTATAATGAGTGTTGTTGGTTTTATGCCTCTGTGAGGTTCATTTTGGACCTAGAGGTGGCTCAGTGATGATTATTCCTTACTGGTTTGAGAGCACTTCAAATTTGAATGCTTTAATCAACTGTAGATGTTATTGGCCATCAAATGAACTCTTTAAGCCACCATATGGCTAACAATTGAATGGGTGTGTATTCTAACCATTAAAAAATGGCAGTAACGAGTTTGATATGTATACAGTTGCCTGAATCATTACCGTTAATTCATAGAGTTAGTATGGTCTACCTTCTTTTTGTTTCTATGTAGAAAGGCTTAAGAGTTCACACAACTCAATGATAAGGCCAATTTAGGCCTCAGAGTTGATGTAAATTTGACATTCCTTTAAACTGAACTGAATTTTAAACATACCTTACTGAACTGAACTGTTAACATTAAACTGAACTGAGCTTCATACATTGTTGTGCATTACAAAGTTCTAAATTTGATTAGAAGTTAAACATTTCTTACAATTAAAATGTTTATTCTCTAAACAAATCCCAAAAACAGTAGTCATCCTTATTCAGTACTTAGACTTTCTAAATTACTGGTTTGCTCCAACATTATAACCTAATTCACCCATCAAGTACTCTAACCCTTCAGTTTGACCTATTCCTTGTAAATACTCAATGCATTCCCTTACAAGGTCTTCATTAGCTTCCAAATTTCTTGGTAATAAGCCAAGGGCAGCAAGATGATCCTTTGACATGTGTGGGATTGCAAAGTCATTATGACTTGTAGCTTTCATAATTTCAATCATAACACATTGAGGTGTGAGGAAAGAGTTTGTATGCATCATAATCAACAAATGCTTGTATAACTGAATTGACTAGTTCGTCAACTGACCTAGCTGCTTTTTTTATTGTAAGGATTGTAATGCCCTAAAAAACCAAGGTCATTAACATTTAAATATGGTGAATTTGGAGGTTGGAAAAATAACTCAATGTTCAACCCATCTGTGTTTGCAACAACCATAAATTCTGGGTCATTGTTCTTTATATGAGGCCTTGCATTATCTTGCTCCTTTAGGCCATTTACTCTTGATTGCTGGAATAACTTGTTCAATAATGCATTGCCTTGTAACTTATTTTGTGATTGAGTCAATTGGCTTTGTCTCCAGTGTTCCCCTTGGTCTATTTCTACTTGCCCTTTCTGCTGGTTGTTGTTTTGTGAAAGGGAACATGCCAATTTTCCCATCAAAGAGTAACTCCTCAGTTTCTGAATAAATTGGCCTACTAATTGCACACATAAACATGACTTTTGTGATATACCTCTTTGATTGACAACTCCTATATGACAATTCTTCCCCTTCAACCACATAAAACTTGTGACCACCATAAGTAATATAAAACCACTTCTCATCCATGTGTATTACATTGCTCATCTCTGCAAATTTGATCTTTGTGATTGGCATTGCATTTAAATCTATAATTTCTTGCACAACTTGTTCAACTAGTAAGCACTTCAAAGCATGCTTCAATCTATGGACCTTGTTTGCATCAGTGAGTTGAGGATGTAGTGGGCTTGAGTGTGGTTTCAGTAAACCTGCACAAACCCATGAGTGGACTGTTCCTACTGAAACTCCAGTGTTTTTTGAGACCCTTACCACGGTGTCTCTTTTTTCCCATTCTAGTGCTTTTATTTGCTCTAGGTTAGGTAATATACGTTTCCTATTCTTGTTGCCAATTCTTTTGCTTCTGACATCTAACTTTTGGCCAACTATTCTTGGTGTTTTTACAAGCTTCCAAATATCAGAGATTGTTCTTTCCTTGATTCCAAACCTCACACCTGCTTCCTTGAATGCACCACGACTGAGTTTCCCTTCTTCTGACTGCTGGAGCATGTAAATGGCCACTTCCTGCCCAACATCTTCTGAAAGACACTTGTCCGACATTATAATGAGATGTTTGTGTAATTTTTTTGACTGAAAACTGTAAAACTTGGGACTGAAATTTATAATTTTTTTAGAGGAAGCAAAGTGTAATTTTGTTGGCTCAAGAAATGTGTAAGAATAGAAGTGATTCAGGTAAAGGAGCAACTCAAGTTGCTGATTTGATGCTTTTTGGAGGAAAATGGTGGGGTTTTAAACTCCTCTAAAATTTGGTGGGGAATTGTAATCAGGAAGTACAGTTTGGAGGGAGTATTAGCACACTAATCAAATGCTTAACATTACTTGATTTTCCCCCTAATAAAGCATATCTACTTTTGGAGTTATACTTATATTATTGTTTAATCACACCTTTAATATTTGTGCAAAATCCTTAGTTGTAAAGTGGAGTTGAATGTAGGGAGTATAAATAAATTGCCTAAATCAGGCCTATCATTTCTTCAATGAAGCTTGACTAAGCTTCAAGCACTTAGCTGCAAATGTACCCAAGACTACCTTAACTATATTTTACGGAGTATAATTCTTGACAATTTTCAGGATTCTCAAGGCATTTGACAACAGTGGGACAGTATTCCAGAGGCAACCAAGCATTGCCGTCAAATAATAACCTTCCTGATAACGAATTTGATTGAATTAAGAAATGCCATAAACAGTCCACTTTCACTGCCCAAAATTCTGAGAAACGTGGTTTAGTTGTTAAAGTGGAACTGAAGCACAATGTATACTCATCCAAACCATGCTGTCTTCCTCTAAACAAACTAGAGCATTTCGTTCACAACTTATGGTTACTGAATACAGAAGAACTACTTCCTATCCATGGAACACTTGCAGAACTTCGGCCGCATTTTGGCTGAAGAAAAATTCACTTTGATGTCTCTAAGTTTTCGCTAATTCTATCATTTCTCCCGAAATTCTACCATTTCCGCTTTAAAACAAGGAGACGAGAAGGTTGGCCAGAAGGTATCTCTGTATCGGAACTTAAAAACAAACTAATGATAACGACAATCATCACAGATCAGAACACCAGCATGTTAAAATAGAACAGTTCAGAATTCAGACCAAAGCATCTACGATAGAGACTACTTCACCAGCACAAATCCTCATTTAAGACGGGCACATCCGTCTATTGACTAACTAATTGCCAACACCCAATTAATCAAAAAACTAAAAGAATAGAGTACAACATTTGAGTATTTTAACATTTTTTTTTTTCGGAATACAAACTAATAACTAATCCTCGATTCAATTACAGTTACCTAACAAAAACCAACAACAGAGTAAACCAACATTATTCACAACTCACAAACAACATTAATCCCTGCAGTCCCTGCATTTTCGAGTTTCGACTGTAAATCAGTTATTTCATTGCAGCATTATGACTACCATTATCAACACCAGCAGATCCATCCTTCTCCTGTGGCATCACAACTGATATCGGCTCCGGAACCGGAACAATTGCACCACTCCCTGCATTCCTAACCTTCTCAGCAACCGTCATAACACGATCAATCGCTTCTCTCGCTCGCTTCCTCGCCAACGCAGCCTCTTTCGCTCTTCTCTCCGCCTCAACCCTAGCCATCGCCGCCGCCTTAGCAACCGTAATCGACGCAATCTTCGCCGCACCTAACAACTGGATCGCCGCTTCCTTATCAATCGCTTCCTTACCTTTTCTCCGTTTACTCCAATCATAATACCTGTAATTCGGCGACATACACGGCGGACAGAGGTACGGCGATTTAGGTATTTTCGGACCTGGACACGCGAAGTGCGACCAGTTCTCGCACCTGATGCACGGCAAGAGACGGTTGTTACCGGTGGTTGTTGCGGCGGCGGTCAACGGTGGCGGAGTTAGGGAAACGACGTCGTACGGTGCGTAACATTGCGCGCAACAAGAGGTGTGGTAGCGATGTAATACGCAGGGAGTGCAGAGTTTTTGAGGAGGCGATTTTGGTGTGAGGATGATGTTGTGAAGAATTGATTGATCGACAACTTTGCAATTGTTGCAGATTGAATGTGGCGGCGGTAGCGGTAATGGTGGTTGTGGTTGATTGCTGGTGGTGGTGGTGTTGTTGTGCATGGTGAGAATTAGGGTTTTTGGATTTGGGGAAAATTAGGGTTTCGGAGTTTTTAGGCGAATGGTCGAATTGATTTTGTGGCCGTGCTAGGGTTTTGTGTTAGGAGGGGTGAGTTTTGTTTGGACAATTATCACCCACCTAATCTGTAGACACGTGGGTGGACAAAAGAAGCAAGGAAATTTCTTCCTATTATTTCTCTAAATTATTAGGTCAAATATACAAATTGAGAAAAAAAAATGGAAGATTCTTAACGAATTGATGAAAAAAGTGACATTCGTCCAAATTAGTAAAAAAAAATGGAGTTTGTTACCAAATCCGTAAAAAAAATACAAGAAAAGTTATGGTAATTGATATTTTAACATAAACTAGTTCTTTTACTCGTAAAATTTACGGGACATTATAATTTTATAGCAATGTTGGCGTGGTTAAGAAATATTTTGAAAACAGAAGATTCTTTGCACAATTGCATTATAGATCATGTACTTACTAGTATAGTGCCCGTGCGAATGCACGGTATTTTAGAATGTCATGTGTAGAGAACTTAACAATTAGAGCTAATAATAATAATATATAAATGAACTTTGAATTTTATTTGTAATTATCTACAATTGTTAATGTGTAAAAATACTAAGAATTAAAATAGAACGAATTTTACATTTTTACTCAGAATAAGTTTATGATTAAAGTGCCACTGGTATGGAACAGGCTGTGTATGCCTAAAGTTAATTTTATCTGCTGGTTGTATGTACTGCACAGGCTCATGACAAAAGATCGTCTGCTAAGGCATGGTGTTATTGTCTCTGATCTGTGTGATCTTTGTGGGAGCGCTCAGGAAGATCATTCCCACTTGTTCTTTGATTGTAGTTCTGACCCGAGAGATGTTTGGCATTCTTTGAATCAATGGCTAGACATTGACGGACGGGGACTTTAGTAATTGGATTCTAACATGGCGATGTAGATCTTTGTTGAGGAAGAAAGTTATTATGGTCATGCTATGGCTTCGATCTATTGTATCCGCGGCGAGAAACAAACACGAGAGTTGAGGGTGTTATTCAACACCCTAATGCAATACTGAAATGGATTAAAAGTAGCCTGCAGGGGCGTTTTAACCAGGTGAAGGAGAGCACTAGATTTAATAGGTCTTGGATAGATAGACTAGAACTTGTTTGACCTAGCAAATAGTGTTGGTGATATAATGTATGGAACTGATTGTATGTTTGCTAACTCTTAATTAATGAGAATTCACATTTCACCAAAAAAAAAAAAAAGTTTATGATTAAAAAAAGAAGATTGTTAGTTTAATTACAAAAACTTATGCTTATTTTTACGCATTTGAAGCATATAACTATTTTTTTAATTTTTGTTACAATATACAGAGTAACAATTTAAACGGAGGAAACAAATTTAAAGAATTAAAAAGTGAAAAGCACACACTGATTTTAATAATATAAGTAAAATCTGCATATGTTTTAAATAGAAAATTTATGACATTTAAAATACATATATATGACTAATGAGATAATAATGAATAAAATAAAGGATTAATTAACGGGAATAATCCAAACTATGAGTGCCCTTCCTATAATAATCAACCTATGTTTTAACTCCCTATAATCCTAACTATCTCACCCTCTGCCCGGATTCAACTTGTTCATTTCTATTACCTATTGAAGCCGGTCACTCCTTTATTCTATTTATTTATTTCTGCTTCCCTTCTTTCCACGCCATTCTCTCTCTCTCTCTCTCTCTCTCTCTCTCTCTCTCTCTCTCTCTCTCTCTCTCTCTCTCTCTCTTCTTCTTCTTCTTCTTCTTCTTCTTCATTGTACCTGTTCTTTATTTTTCATTCTTTCCTCATTATCATCTTCATTTTGTTTTCTTTTTTCCGTCTCCATTTTATTTTATTTTTAGCAATGCAGAACTCCTCATATGCAAATTCAAGTAATCAAAGTAATTAATGGTGTTTTATGCAAGCATAATTATCTCATACTTGACTCCATCTTCAACCACGTGCTTCGAAAGCCGAATCTAATCAATCGTAGCTCTTTAATTACCATATCATTCCAGAAGTCAATAATATTACCAAAATAATCCACATTACACACATTTGACATGAATGACAAGATGGAGCTTAAATATTTGGGTCCCAATTGTTTCTTGTGAATTACTCGTACAACACAGCATCCTGGCTCTTGTAGAAACTAAACACGCAAGAAGGCACCACTAAACTGGATGATCATCACTGGTTTGCCGGACAACATTGAATTTCGTCGGACTGACTTGATTTCACCAGCCAAGTTGAAGATTGAGAGTTGGTGGTTGAATTGATGGCAGTTGCTCGCTGGCCAGAGGTGCGGCAACATAGCCTCATGCTAGGCTGCTTGTGGGTCGATTAGATTGTCGGGTTCGGGTGAAATGAGTTTGGCTTGTTCCCAGCTTCGACATGCTAGGGAGGTACGGCTGGTGGTATGACCGTGGTTTCTTCCTGATTGTGGGAGCAACAAGAAGGTTTGGTGTCGGTGCCGCAACGGTACTTGATGTGGGTGTTGCGTGAGGTTGAGAAGGAGAGTTGCAGGTGGGCGAATTGGAAGGAACTGCGCCATGGTGGTTCCCCAGACGCCTGATTGGTGAGCTTGTTGGACCGAGAGAAACATTCAATTTGAGACATGGAATTACTTTCTTCAATTTGATAAAGTTGTTATGCAAAATTGATGATAAAGAATGGCGATGGATTAGGCGTTGAAAAGGGGAAAAGTGATGAAGAATATTGATACAGAGTAATAAATAGTTGAGGGTGTGTTTATGTCTAAGTAGGTGATGGAATAGGGAAATATAAAGAGTCACGTGATCATTTAAACAAAGGTTACCGATTATTCAGGTAATCAGTCATTTGAGTGTAATATGGGAAGGGAGTGGGATAGTTGGGATTATAGTAAGTTAATACATAGGTTGGATTATTATAAGAAGGGCACTCATAGTTTGGATTAATCCCGTTAATTAATCCTAAAATAAATTGGCCCAACTATAAAAGCTGCGGTGTTTGATAAGATACTTTGACACATAAAGACCATATATTAGGTCCAATACATATCTAGATAAAGTTAGGCCCAATTTCTAGTTACAAACATTTAGGCGGGAAAATTTTCAGTTTTCTTATTCTTTTAGTTTAAGGGGATTCTTATTCATTGTAATGTACATACGAGTACTCTTGTCAGAAATAGATTCAAAGTGTTTTATTTAAGCGATATATTTTGGGGTTTTACTTAATAGACAACTGTTCAAATTATAATATTGTGTGGTTGTTTATCACCTTGTTTAGTACAGAGTAGTTGTTTGCTTGTTTGCATAATATTGTTCGAAACAAATTAACCAACAATCAAAGGCAACGATAATTAATATATGTGGATTTGTGGTGAACAACTTTAATAATTCATACGAGTAAGGCGTCCGATCGAGTTAAGTGGAAATTTCTCCAAGTCCGTCCTATGTCGTTTTGGTTTTCCGGACAGGACTTGTTAACCTTATTATGAGTTGTGTCAATTCGATAACTTATGCGGCGGCGTTTAATGGTGCTCCGCTACAACAATTTCGTAGATGTGGTCTACGACAAGGGGGCCCTTTGATACCGTATCTCTTTATTATATGCATGGAGGTCCTGTCTTGTAATGTTTTACATGCTCAACAATTGGGCCATATAAAGGGGATTAAGCTGAGAGGGGGGGGGGAGGGGTTGTAATAATTCATTTCGGTAGTTGCCCTTGCATGGTGAATGGTATTGTTTGTGGATATGTTAGTGTGTTAGTGAGTGGCATGATGAAGACTTGGCGTTGGTGACAGTTTTGGAAGGGTAATGTACCTGCGAACTTCAAGTACGAAGTTCATTTTTAAGGAGGGAACATTGTAATACTCCACGTTTTTCCACTCGGTCGAGTGGAGGGTACTCGGTCGAGTGGAGTTGCTCCCTCGGTCGAGTGAACCGGTTCAGCGTAGTCGACGGTTTCATTTTGTTTTAGACCGAGAGTTTTATTTATAAAGTTTAAGTCATTTCTTAATCACCGTTTCCTAACCCTAAACCCTAAACTCATTTCTAACTTAGAGAGAAGGAGAAAGATTGGTTTGTCCTTCGATCCTTGGGGATTTCTCATCTTTCTAACCTAGATCGATTTTGATATGATGTAAGTTGATTCCTTATTCTTTTATAATAGTTCATTCTTATGTTTTCAAATTATCATATATAAGTTATGTTAGAGAGTTGTGCATAATAATAATAATAATCATCATCATCAGTTAGGTTTAATATGATTAGGATTGTTATAGCAAATTACAGATTTGTTGGGCTGCCTTGTTCGATTGTTTTCGCTGTCTTAAAATCTTTGATTTCGAAGAGTTTGGGAAGAGACTAATGTTTATTTCAAGTCTAGTTTATGCATATCAAATTTCATAGAAAAAGTCCTTACGGTTTGTCATGGGTGATTTATTTATGAACCTGTCGCCAAAAAGGCCGCGAATCTGATTGTGTTGTGGAAAATGGTTTGAAATTCTAACTTATATGTCAATTAATTTCGAGGCCTTTTTTATACATCATATTTGAAGATTCTAGATGACAATACGATACAAAATCTAGGATAGAACAAACCACAAATCCAAATGCGTGATAGTGACAAGACAACTTGAAGACCCGCGGACATGCTCGCGCCTCTTCAAGCAGCCCAGGTGGCCACGTTGCCCAAAACGCACACAACCACACAATCCTCAATAAATACCCCTTAAATGCCACCATTTGAAGGGACGCGAGCGTCCGCCCCCTCTTTTCTCCCTTAAAATTCTAGACCTCGACTTCCCGAGTCAACAAACGACACGTATTTTTGTAGATACCTCATTTCTGCACCTCCCGCAAGCCACCCGGTGATGATTGGGCCGCATGTTTGGTACGCGGAACGATTTATGACAGTTCGTAAGTTTATCGTCAAGTGATATCTCAAATACTTGTGTCTACCCCTTGGTCGTCATCTACGTGCCATTACGGTCGTTTTGACAGTAATTAGAGTTCATTTGGAGTCCGGGTCAAAAACCGCTTCACTTCCTAATAAACCATTTAAAATGCCGAGTCGGAATGTTCTGGAATATTCCGGATATTTTTATTCCATAATTTAATTTTATATCCTTTTGGTAAAATATATCCCGAAAATCTTATTTTAAGGAATAAGGAAGTTGAGATCTACCGCAATTCCATAAAAGAAACGCGGAAATCTTTCTTCCGCAGGAGGAAACCTCTAGAGGAAAGGACGCAGCACCTGCTGCGCCTCTTCCAAGGATCGCAGCAGCTGCTGCGCCTCTTCCCCGGCTCTTTTCTGCGTATTTTCAGATTTTCTCCGTGATTTCTTTCCAAAGTTTGAGTCATTCCATAACTCTCCATATTTTCTAGTATAAATAGGGACCTTCGTTCCACATATTTTTCACGCGAGTGTCCGCCCTTCTTTTCTCCCTTTGCATTCTAAGACCGTGCTCTAAGCTTATTGACGTCTACATGCTTGATCAATCGACCACGTAAGCTCAGATCATTCTGAGTACCAGTCTCGTTACATGACCGACCAATTTGACCAACTACAAATCAATTAATCAATCAATTTAATCTAAATCCTCTTACGAGGGCACTTTCTTCATACATTCGAGTCGAGCAATCACTAAACGTTAACTTAGTTAATCTCGTTTCGTCAAACATGTAAGTCTGATGGTGTAAGTCCCAATATTTTATTATTGTATTTTATTTTTGTCCTAATTAATGTAAGATTTACGTCAAAAGTATGCTTAAAACCGATTTCTAAAACAAAACTGTTTTCACGGATTTACAGTAGGCAGACGTCGAGAAGAAACGCGAAGAATCGCTGCGCCTCTTGAAGAGTCGCAAAGATCTGCTTCACGCCTCTTCCAGAGGTTGCCGCAGTTCCTGCTTTTCTTCTTCTTCCTCGCCTCTCTGTTAATTCGTCCCTTGTCCCTTTGTTTTCTTATTTTCTTCTCTTTTCTTCGTACATAATAGTTTTAATAAATATTCATAATAAATATTACACTTTAATTCCGACCTATATCCCTTATAATCAATATTTGCGGGTTTTCGTCATTAAATCAAACCCGGATTTTGGAGATTCGATTTGTTCATATCCAGTCTCTCGAATTCGACCTTTGTATATATTTTTATCGTTTATTTTCAGTTTATCACGCCTTTCAATTAATCGTTTAACCTAATTAATTAATTCTAACTCGTTTGTAATTAGTTTTGATCCGTATTAATTCATTTTGATTCGTTTTTATCGCTTTTATGACAATTTCATATGTAAATAATACGCTAAAATCACTTTCATCCGAGTCAAATATCAATAATCAACCATCAAACTTACCAACGAGCATTAACGAATAGCAGTTCTGACTTCACAGCCAGAACTCACCTCAGGAACAGACGCAGTGACCATTGCGCCTCTTCCAAGGGACGCAGCATTGCTGCGCCTGTTCCGGGTTGATTTCTGTCTCTGAACTTCCGTTCTTGCTTTGACCTAATCCTTTAATTACATATAAATCGACTATTAACCGTAGTATCACCTTTAATTTGTCCGTATTTTCTAACCTATTTTATTTTCCCTTATTTTTCTCAAATTATCCGTTTTAAGTATATTTTTGACGTAAATCATTAAATCATTGTAATTTATTGTAATTTTCATTATCGTTATTTTATTTATTGTATATTATTATTATTGTATGATTTATTCACTTGTTCTCCACATGTAATTAATTCTTAAACCCTAATTCGACATTAATAAGTGTTAATTACTTGTTCACCGACTTATTTACTCCCATGCTAGGATCAAAACGTTGGATGTTGCATTGGATGCATATAATCGACAGCATATCGAGTATGAATAACTTCCCTAATCATTAGTAAAGGCCGCTATCGAGGCGGGCGGGATTAGGTGTTCATTAAAAGGACTTCCTAATACGTACCCTCACCCCTTACTCTAGATCTCTGTGAACATCCGTGTTAATTGACATCCACGAGAGTCATTGTAGACATAGAATGCAAAGGGTAACAAGTTCTTAGTGTCTATGTCGTTACTTTGTGTCTTGACATGACACGAGGTATTCGAACGTTTTCCAATTTTCCACAATATATTGGTGGCGACTCCACAAATGCAAACACTTGTTTCCCAAGCGCCCCCGTGGGCCCCCCGTGTCCACAGTTTGGCGACTTCCCTGGGGAGTAATACACTTACGTGTTGCCAAGGGTGAAATTTGAACAAGGTTAGGGAATAGTTTATATGAGACAGTTGTCGGTTTTCATTACTCGACCTTCCTAGGTCGTTTTATTCGGCCCTCCTAGGCCCAACTGATACCCGTCGTGAGGTGTCAAAAATAAGATTTATAATTTCCAACTACAACTATAGCTAGCGGCATTCGGGTCGAACCACAGAGAGGCAGATGTAAATTCTAGTTGTCTAAATTTAGTCTAAGGTAACAAGTGTGGGGGTCGAGTTGAATTGGTCTACAGCTAAGAGTAAATGATAAACTAGAAAGACGGATTAAACAGATAAAGAAGGGGTACTAGGATGGTCGGTTCATTACAGCTTCGGCGGCAGCATACTAAACGGGTCTAAATCGAACTCAGTTGAGGCGGGAAACAAGAGGTCCTCTCGGTCCACTCTTAACAAATAGCATCTTTCGATCTCGCTATAGGTCCCTAATATCACTAATACTAACTCTCGTCCTGAAAAGCGACTAACGGTCTAAACTATACCTAGCACAAATAATCAGGTCGTGTTCACTACTTTGCCGCCTACGCTATAATTCGCCTACATCCTAGCACAAATAATCTAGCTACTCATGCTAAGGGTAAAAACAATAATAACGATGATGAAACTAACTACTGAATTCATGCTAGAAACGATAAAGTAAACAATTAACATAAATAAATGAATTGGCTTTGGGAACTTAACTAGCAATTCTATACTAATGAAAATAAAGAAGAACTAAAATTAGGGCAGAAGAATACCGAGATTGCAAAGGAAAGATTAGGAATAAGAACTTAAAATCCAATGCTCAACAATGATCCAAACCCTAATTCCAAAACTAAATATTATTGTATGAAAACTTGAGTCTAAATCGAGATACCTAAACTGAATGTTTATGTTACGTTATATAGCAAACATACGTAACAATTATTATCAAAACCTAAAACTTAATGGGCTTATGCTTCCTCAATCTTTTAATTCTCGTCTGGAGTAGCAGTCTGGTCGATCGACTGCTAGAACTGGTCGATCGACTGGTCTTCAGTAAACAGTAGCTTCTGGAACCCGATGGTTGGTCGATCGACTGAAGGTATCGGTCGATCGACTGCTTGAGCTGCTACTTGCCTTCTTTAAACTCGTGGACTTGTCTTTTGGGCCTTGAATTGCGCACCAAGCTCGTTCCTCGGGTGAATACTTCACGTCACATGAAATGCAGGATACTCGGGGACGGATTTGGCTCTATTTCCGCTGGATTCTTCACATTTCTGCAATAATGTACAAAAATACGGAAGTAGACGGAAATGGGGAGAAATGTAGCATAAACTACATGAATGAGCTCTGAAATGCGTGTAAAATGGGATGTAAAACATCATATAAAAGACACGCATCAAACTTCCCCAAACCAAACCCTTGCTTGTCCCCAAGCAAGAACTAGACTCGATCTAATGACCTAATGGAACGAGTTCAAACTCAGAGCGAATTGCAACATGTGAAGCCTAAACCAATTTAATGCATAACCAACAATCAATTAGCAAATGAATCATGCAAACGAGTTATGGAGCCGTTAAAACTACTGAACTGTCAACTGTAGAGACTTATCAAATTGGACTCTCACGGGTCGCTCGTATCACTCAAATAAGCACAGGTGAAAATAAGAGGATAGAAAGAATTAATTTTGTAGTGACTCTCACCTAACTACGACCCATAAGAACATGCCTGCAGTCTAATATGAAAGCAATCTCTACAACCGTACATACGCATTCCAACCAACAAGAGACCATGACACATGCCGAGGTATAAATATGGAAATGTGAGGTATGGGTAAGAAGAGGCAAAACGTTTTATGGTAAAGTGGAGGTACAGGTGATCAAGCTAGTACCAAAATGGAACCAAATGGCAACATCCAACTTCTTGCTCATAATCAACAGAAACGGTGCTATAGCAAGCACAAATCTCACAATTTCCAGAGATAAAAGTAATCAACTAACTCCCCATAAAATATAAATGATACATGGGAGCAAAAATCGCCAAAAGATAAAGATTTGAATTATGCGAATTGATTTCTTTTCTTCACGGACCTTCAGTCGATCGACCTATAAGGGCAGTCGATCGACTGCTTAAACAGTACAAAACTCTTTTGTTTTTCTTCTTTTTTTTTCGAATCATTTTTTCATCCCTTTTTCTTTCCTTTTCTATTTCTTTCTTTCCTTCTTTTCATCTTCCCAATATTATCTCAAACATGAGCATATGCCACCAAAAATGAGTAACAACCCCAAGAACACAGACTACTAGCTTGACGAAGGACAAGCTAAATGTAGGATGTAGTAAATGGGACAAAAAAGAGGTATTTTTGGCAGTGTGGAGTTCATGGCCGAAACGAATAAGGGAAAACCTCTACCACATGTGTCAACTAACCACAGACCGAATGCGTACAGTTATTAAGAAGATCAAGTTCATATTTATGCACATTTATGTGACATGCCTCATAAGGAGTACTACTCACATCCTAGATAAACTGGTCATGAATGACACCAGTTATAGGCTCTAAATCTCAGAAATATGATGTAGTTTGCCAATTTTCTAAGTCAAGTCTCAAGTTCAGCCAATAATTAACGAAAACTCGTAGATATGCATATACGATTCTACTAATAACATGTTAATCTAGCAAGGCTTAGGCAAAAACAGGTGCAAAATGCAATATCATCCTTGAAATACTACCGTTCCGACTCGACCTATATGCTAAAATAAACGTGCATTTTATGGAAATTTTTGAAATTTTTCAATTTTTTGATATTTTCTGTATTTGTGAGAGAAATGAAATAAACAATGCAAAACAAAATGTAAACGTGAATGCAAGCAAATGATATGCGACGCAAAATCCTTCCCCAAACCAAATCGCACAATGTCCCCATTGTGCAAAATCATGTAATGAAAGAAAAGAGAAGTGGGAATTTGCGGGAAAATAAATAAAAATGACATGAAGTGAAAATCGGGAACTTATAAGACTTTAAGCGCAACAATGGAAACCTCCCCAAACCAGCGTGAGCTAGGAGGTTTCAGTAGCCAGCAGTGCTACCATTGTTGTCAGAATCGCGATTCGATCCAACGATTCTACGATTTTACGATCCAAAAATGCTTGACCGATCCTGGATCCTACGATTCTATCATAGTTGTAGAATCTTACGATCCTATTAATTTGAAAATTTCTAGATATGGGATCATAATACGATACTACGATTTTACGATCCTACGATCCGATTCCATAATAAAAAAAATTAATTTATATTTTTATATAATGACACCGTAAAACCCAAATTTCGTGTAAGTTGTTCATACAATGATACTAAAATCATTAATTACCAATATTTTATGAATAAATATTAATAAATAAGTGTTTTTATTTTCAATTATATGTTTTTACCAAAAAAAAAATCATATTTAGTGAGTTTGTAGAATCTTGCGATTTTACGATCCGATTCTACCGATTCGATCCTACCCTCCCCATCGATCCAAAGTAGAATCCCGATCCTGACAACATTGAGTGCTACTAAAAAGTACCTGAAAGACAAGTAAAACCCACACATAAAATCGAGAAAACAATTTTAAAGCGGTAAAAGTGTGCACAAATGAGAAAATAGAAGAAATAAATAATTGGACGGAAAATAAAGTGGAGTAGAAAACTCCCTTAAGTCCGCATATCGACCAAACACAGCAGGGGAAAGGTCGTGAATAGGTACAGCAGTGTCCTTGGTCGGGTCGACTAAGGACAGTAGTCGATCGACCAATGTGTCAGGAACAGTAGCTCCTGGAAAGTGCAACTCAGTCGATCGACCAAGGTGGCCAGTCGATCGACTGAAAATACTGCTGTACTCCTTATTTCTTCGTATTTGCTCAATAACTTGAGCAAATGAGGTCTAAAAACCTGCAAGTGCACAATAATACGCGCCCAAAATTGCGCAAAACCCAAAATATAGTCTTAAACGTATAAAATCCTAAGCAAGCAAAATAAAATGCGAAGTTTTCGCGCACACAAAAGCAATAAAAAGTGTCTTAACAAAAGCAAATAAAATGAAGTTTATGAAGAGCTCGATCAACTAACAGTTGATCAAGAATGACCACGGTATGGCCCACTTCGTCGGCTTCTGGCTACTAGAGGTAGCCTCAACGGTGCTTATCTGAGCAGCTGCACCCTTCTTAGCTTCCATGTCCGTATGGCTCAACGGATCAACACTCTCATCATCTCCCCAGTCAAGGATCTCTTCGGGCTTGTCAGAATCCAAATCAGACTTTCTGGCTTTGACCGGCTCGTCATCAACAACTTCATCAATTCCATAGCTCAGGCAACCAAGACCTCCTCTTTGAATGATAGGCTTCGTTACAGTTGGAGCAACTTGCAGCACTTCCTTCCCCAAACGAGCTCCTGCAACATCTAAAACAACATATTCTTCCTCCTTTTTGCTCCCAATCTGGAGCGGAGGGGTCAACAGAGAAGTAGTAATAGAGATAGGCAATTCAGGAAGCACAAAGTACGATTTCTTCTCAGAGACCGTATTACAAGTCACAGGCCACATGGGGTCCTTTTTCTTAGCAGGTTGGACAAAGACAATAGAATGCTTTCCCACTTTGAAAGTCAAGGTTCCTAGACCGACATCTATGACTGTACCAGCAGTGTGCAGAAATGGCCTACCCAAAATAATGGGTATATGAGCATCCTCAGGCATGTCAAGTACGACAAAGTCAACGGGGAAAAAGAACTTCCCTATTTGGACAGGGATGTCCTCTAAGACCCCTATTGGCCGGACCGCAAATCGGTCGACCATCCGAATCTATCATATCTCATCATCGCTGAACCTAGTCAATTTGAGCTTCCTAGCTAGACTCAAAGGCATGACGCTTATACTAGCTCCTAGGTCACATAATGCCTTCTCAATAGAGAAGGTACCTATATTGCAAGGAACAGAAAAGCTACCCGGGTCCTCTAGCTTATGGGGTACAGTGTGAGACAAGTAAGAGCATGACTCTTTAGTTAAAGCGACAGTGTGAACATGTTCAAGCGATTTTTTCTTTGACAGGACTTGTTTAATGAATTTAGTGTATGCTGGCACTTGGTTAACTAACTCAAGGAAGGGTACCTGTACATTCAAGCTACGAATAACTTTTTCAAATTTACTGAAAGATACCTGTTCCTTTGTTGGCACTAGTCTCTCCGGATATGGGGCTGTAAGAAGTACCTTAGCCCTCTCCTCTAAGTTGCGCATGCCGGCATCCGTGGACTTAGGCTGGAAGTCCACTCCTTTCTCCTTGTTCAAGCTCGAATCCTCCTCAGACCGTCTCAAATGTGAGCCATTAACCGTCATCGGATCGAACTTCGGAATTGGGACGGACCCATCAGCACTCGGGTCTGGTCCTAAAACTTTCGGAGTTGTCGTGCCCCGAAACAAATAGTCCCTCAAGTTGTCGGGCATCGGAGGACGAACAATCTCGCTATCAGCAGTAATCTTGGTCGATCGACCACTATCCTCGATCGATCGACCAAGGTGCACGATTCCGAAAGCTGCTAACCCGCATATCGGTCGATCGACCAAGGTGTATCGATCTATCGACTGATATACCTGGTAGACGCCTTTTTCTTTGAATTATTCGTTTCAGCTTTCTTTTGACTCAGATCTGCCTCATTCTTTTCAACAGCATCCTCGACCATGGCAGGCCCCTCCAGGGTGGACCCACTCCTCAACGTGATGGCGTTCAAGGTCTCCTTTTGGTTGGTTTGAGTCGGCAAGTGTCCCGGAGCTCGAGAGGTACTCTTACTAGCCAATTGAGCAATTTGGCTCTCTAGTAGCTTCATCCCGGCCTCTCGTGCTTGGGACTCCTTCAGCAACAAATTCTTAAACTCAGCAAAATCAGAACCATGGGATTGTTGTTGCTGCTGCGGCACATAAGGAGGTTTCTGATATTGTTGTTGCTTTTGATGAGGGGGCACATAGGGTTGCTGCTGCGGAGGTGGAGTTGGATTTAGGACATTCTGGCTACTCCACCTCAGGTTGGGATGAACATTAGACTCATAGTAGGTGTTTGTCTGCCTATAATGTTGGAAGGCAGCACAAGACTCAAAGGGACTAGGACAATTATTCGAACCGTGTCCCTCAGCTCCACACCTTTCACAGACGAAAGGACCGTCTGACACAACATTTACTTGGTACATCCCACCTTTAGAAGCTCCTCCCAATTCATATTTGTCAAATCTCGCTTTGAGAGCTTCAAGTGCAGCAACAAAGGAAGATTCAGCAGCTCTCCTCTGGTTCCCTCTGGAATTCCCATACTCAGCCTTGTGGGTAGCTAGATCGTCAATGATCTTCCACCCCTTGGTTGCTCCCAAATTTTCAGCAAATCGGCCATTGGGCGCATGACATCCAAAATAGCCCTCGATCGATCGTCATACACCTATTATAGAAATGATTGCACAAGCTCCATTTTTCGAAACCATGGTGCGGTATGGTTCGCACCAGCTTCTTAAATCGGACCCATGCCTCGTGGAAGTTCTCATCCGGCCCTTGTTTGAAACTTGTGATTTGGGCTCTAATAGCGATCGTCTTTGAAGCAGAAAAGTACTTCTTGTAGAATGCCAATGCCAAGGAATTCCAGTCAGTAATCCCATGAACGGCTCGGTCCAGATCTCTATACCACTCCCTTGCAACATCACGAAGGAGAAGATAAACATGGTCTCCTTGATCTGGTCTTGGGTCACGCCGCGGGTGGGGGTATGGAACAACATGGTCAATAAAGGTCTCCATATGCTTAGCTGCATCTTCATTTGCAGCTCCCCAATCGGTTTCTCTCAACCATATTGATGTATGAAGGCTTTGGTTCGAACTTCCTGGCATCTCCCGGTAATTCGAACCCCTTATATAAATTTTCACTTTATCTGCTCGAATGACTAGCTATACTCGCTTCCTCGGCCATGACTGGAATTTACGGAGAAGTGACTGTCTCTCGGTGAAGAGGTGGAAACGGGTGAGAATGTGGATCTTCCTCGAACAGCTCGCTCGTTCTCGTAATAGCTTGACGAGTACTCGGCTCTTCCTCTCTGTCGGTAATACCCTTTGTGTTCGTCTCAACTCGCGCAAAGATTTCTCTATCTCAGGATCAAATGGTACTAGTTCACCACCCTGTGACCTGCGTATAAGAAGAAACTACAAAAAGAATATAAGAAAAGTTTAAGGAACAGAAGTCCCTTAAACTAAGAAAGACTAAAAATAAAGCAACTAAAATTAGAACTATTGCCTCCCCGAATTCAACGGCGCGCCAAAATTTGATACCCGTCGTGAGGTGTCAAAAATAAGATTTATAATTTCCAACTACAACTATAGCTAGCGGCAGTCGGGTCGAACCACAGAGAGGCAGATGTAAATTCTAGTTGTCTAAATTTAGTCTAAGGTAACAAGTGTGGGGGTCGAGTTGAATTGGTCTACAGCTAAGAGTAAATGATAAACTAGAAAGACGGATTAAACAGATAAAGAAGGGGTACTAGGATGGTCGGTTCATTACGACTTGGCGGCGACATACTAAACAGGTCTAAATCGAACACAGTTGAGGCGGGAAACAAGAGATCCTCTCGGTCCACTCTTAACAAATAGCATCTTTCGATCTCGCTATAGGTCCCTAATATCACTAATACTAACTCTCGTCCTGAAAAGCGACTAACGGTCTAAACTATACCTATCTTTCGATCTCAGCACAGTTTAGTCGTCTTAATTGGTGATCAAATAACTTTCCCTATCTTTCGATCTAATGGGTCAGTCATAAATTAAGCATCTAACTGGTCGCATGCATTCGATTCGTTAAATACAACATTAAAATCAATTAAAACGAAGGGTAACCTTACGAGGTCAGTCGATCGACCAAGAATGTCAGTCGATCGACTGACACGCGAATCAGGCCGTGTTCACTACTTTGCCGCCTACGCTATAATTCGCCTACATCCTAGCACAAATAATCTAGCTACTCATGCTAAGGGTAAAAACAATAATAACGATGATGAAACTAACTACTGAATTCATGCTAGAAACGATAAAGTAAACAATTAACATAAATAAATGAATTGGCTTTGGGAACTTAACTAGCAATTCTATACTAATGAAAATAAAGAAGAACTAAAATTAGGGCAGAAGAATACCGAGATTGCAAAGGAAAGATTAGGAATAAGAACTGAAAATCCAATGCTCAACAATGATCCAAACCCTAATTCCAAAACTAAATATTATTGTATGAAAACTTGAGTCTAAATCGAGATACCTAAACTGAATGTTTATGTTACGTTATATAGCAAACATACGTAACAATTATTATCAAAACCTAAAACTTAATGGGCTTATGCTTCCTCAATCTTTTAATTCTCGTCTGGAGTAGCAGTCTGGTCGATCGACTGCTAGAACTGGTCGATCGACTGGTCTTCAGTAAACAGTAGCTTCTGGAACCCGATGGTTGGTCGATCGACTGAAGGTATCGGTCGATCGACTGCTTGAGCTGCTACTTGCCTTCTTTAAACTCGTGGACTTGTCTTTTGGGCCTTGAATTGCGCACCAAGCTCGTTCCTCGGGTGAATACTTCACGTCACATGAAATGCAGGATACTCGGGGACGGATTTGGCTCTATTTCCGCTGGATTCTTCACATTTCTGCAATAATGTACAAAAATACGGAAGTAGACGGAAATGGGGAGAAATGTAGCATAAACTACATGAATGAGCTCTGAAATGCGTGTAAAATGGGATGTAAAACATCATATAAAAGACACGCATCACCAACCCAACCCAACCCAACCCATTAGACCAATCGTCCCGTCTGGACGGTCCAAACTCTGTCCAAATCTCCAGTCAAAATCCAGGCCTCAAAACCCATTTCAAAATTTCACCTCGAGTCAGCACTCCTACAACTACACTACAGTTGCCTAGGACAAACATTTCAAACCGTTGTCATTTTTCAAACCTCACTTAACACAGTGGCACACTCCCACTTCACAAGTTGAGTCTTTTCTTCGAGTAAGTGTTCTAGAATGGTCGATCGTGTTTTGATTCGTCGTCGATCTCTTATCCAGTTTCCAAGATGCCTGAACTAGTACCACAAGTCAGAGTGGTCAACTCCAAAATGGTAATGATCAAATCTTGGATGCACTCGCTCGACTCCAAACAAGCCAAGACCAAGGTTATGATCGCCTCAACACTATTGAAGGCCGAATTGTTGCTGTAGAAGCCAGGCTTCCCCCCTGCAGAAAGCGATATTTCTAGCGAGGTTGTGCATGCAAACCTTCCACCCTTCGTTGGACACCAAGAAACCAACCCTCCAATAGATCTTACTGAAGCTGAAAAGCGACTCCAATATTTGGAGGAGCAACTAATGTACCTCAAGGGAGATGATATCTACAGGGAGAATAATCATAAGTATGAGGCCATGAATGCTCAATTGCCAACCAACTTCAACATGACTGACATCCCAAAATTCAAGGAGCATGAAAACCCTTTGAACCACATTCGTGCTTTCAAAGACTACATGTCTATCAAAGGCATTAAATCTGAGATGTTCTTAAGGATCTTTCCTTCATCTCTCGACACCATTCCTAAGCAATGGTTCTACTCTTTGGAACACAAGAAGATTGCCACTTGGGATGACGCCGCAATTGAATTCACTAAACAATACGCGGATAATGCTGAAATCCAAGTCAACATGTGCACTCTAGAGGTCTTACCCAAAATGAAAAAGAAGGCTTCACTGACTTGTTAAGTAGGTGGAGGAAGACTAGCACATAATTAGTTGAACGTCCAGATAAAGTTACCCTTGTGGAAAATTTCATGGATAACTTGAGACCTATTTATGCAAACCACTTGAGGTACCAGAACATAAAGACCTTCAAAGATCTAACCGTGCTAGGGACGAGAATTGAAGATGACATCCGTAAAGGGCTCTTGTCCAAAACGGTAGGTTATGGATATCAAGGCTCAACGAGTCATTCTTATGGCTCTACTAGCAAGACTGATGAGATTAACCTTCTCGAATCATCAAAGAAGAATAACCCACAAAGGAAGTTCACGAACATTAGCGATACATACTCGGAAAAGGTTGATGAAATAGGGTAAGCTCCAACCCATAGGACCTACACCTGACCCAGAAAACAAGTCCAAGTTCTGGGACAAAAATGCATACTGCGAATATCATAGAGGTAAGGGACATGATACAGAGAAATGCTTCAAGCTAAAACATGTCCTTCAGGACATGATCGAAGATGGTCGTTTATCTATACCTCCTGGAGGTAAGCCTAGCAATACTCAGAATCCTCTTGGAGTTCTGATGATTATAGATGAAGAATCCACCTTGGATTGTTCACACCTCATTTCCCCAATCGAAGACGAGATTCATGCATTGGAAGATGAGGGGAGTTACTCCACCATTTCTCCTACCATCACCAATTTTATTACATGGGCAAAGAGTGTAAGTAGGCAAGTTTCATAACTGGAAGATGTAGTAGCATCCCTACGCAATCTAAGCACCATACCCAAGGAGAGCGTGCCACTAAATCTATCTCAAAATTCTACAATGCAAGAGGTAGTCGCCATAGTTGACAGTCTAGTCAACCAAATAATCAGTTTAGAAGCCGAGATCATCAGATTGAGGGAGCTTGCTAACGTCAACGGAATATGGGCCGATGACGATGAAGATGAATACCTCACTGAACACTATCTAGTCAAGGTTAGTGAGGATATACTCAAAGCTAGCAATGATCAAGATATAGACCACCTTACTCGTTCAGGGCGTCCATATCAAAATGTATCTCAAAACGGTCCTATAGCTAATGGTCCAGTTACTAGCACCAATGTCATCACACCAAATGATGGCGAAGATACATCTACTGACCACTTGCTAAAGCAACTACAGAAAACAAAGGCTGATCTTTCAGTCTGGCAACTAGTGGCAAGTTCATTTCCTCATCGCCAGGCTTTACTGCAAGCCTTGGCTAAATTGAACGTAGCGCACAACTCTACGCCTGACGACGTAGTCAACTTGGTCTTCCAAGATTCAACTAAGCTAAGTAACCCAGTTAATTTCTCAGATGAGGATTTGCCTCCCTTCGGCGCCAGCCACAACCTAGCTCTATACATTATCATCATATGCTTAAAGAAGAATGTGCCAATGACTTTGGTAGACGATGGCTCCGCAGTCAATGTCATACCACTAAAGATAGCATACAAATTGGGCATGAAAGAATCAGATTGGACTCCTACTAACCAAGGTGTTCGAGCATACGATGGAACACGGCGTAAAGTAGTAGAACTAGTCAACCTCACCATAGCCACAAGGCCGATTGAGCAAAAGATTGAATTTCAAATAGTGGATATCGAAGCATCATTCAATATACTTCTGGGAAGGCCTTGGATTCATGCTTCCAAAGCAGTAACATCCACCTTGCACCAGAAAATCAAGATCCCACTAGATGAGAAAGTAGTGACGATCACTTCGTCACCTATCAAGGCAGTAATAGAGAAGATGTCAAGTAACCAAGTAGTCACAGATCCAGTATACGAGCTTGGGGGCTTTCACATCATAAACCTTGTAGAAAGTGAACTGGCACCTCTATACTTCGATCCATACTACAATTTAGTGGTCAACCACATACTCAAGTCTCAGGGATACTTCCGGGGAATGCCACTGAATCCTGCCAAGAAAAATACCTTCGCACCTTACAAAGAAGGAAACTCTCAAAGGATACCATTGGGATTGGGATACAAACCCACGAAGGAAGAAGCTTTGGAGATGCTCACTCAATTTCGAAATCGCAAGAACAAGGGAATCCAAATGCGACCCTACCTCCCTACCCTAAATGGATACTTCGTTAGAGAAGAGAATCAGGAGTACTTCCACGGGTTTCCCGAACCTTGGCACTATAAAGGAATGCAACAAGCTTGAATCGAGATCTTTCACGATTGCTACTTCATTCCTTCAGAAACGGTTCATCCTACCATCAAAACTCGTCAAGCACCTTGCTTAGACGAACAGGCTATTAGTCTTCTATTTGGGGAGAACCGATTTGTTAGAGCTACACAGGATGAGATCATTACCATGATACTTCAGGATGACCATTTCAACCCTGCAGCGTTAATCACCGAAACCAGTTCGAATCAGCAGAAAGGATGGACAAAGTCGATCAAGTGGACGAACAACAACGAAAAGCTCTTCAAAGTCACCACTAGAGAAGGAGAGATGTTCAAAGGAGAACCTAAAGACAACGAATTCGAGTTAGAGTCAGAGTCGGATTTGGAATCAGAGTCTGAGTCTAGAGAAGTCCCTAGAGAGTCTCCTCCTGTCGTCACTCCCAATCCCCTCGTTTATTCTAGCATAGCATCGAGTAGCTCGGGAAATGCCCCAGCAGCTGTCCTTTTACCGCCACTGACTACTGAACAGATGGCTTCTTTGTTTCAACTCTTTTCAAAATTTAATATGAATAAATCAGATTCTGCTTACTCTTTGTGTTATTCTGAATGCAATTCAATTTACGATGATAATGAGGATGATCCTGACCCAGACTCAATCGAATTACCTCCTTACATAGCTAAAGAAATATTGCAAGAGGGGAAGGAGCACCAGTTATAGAGAACACCGAACCCATCAACGTAGGAACCGAACTAGAACCCCAAGAACGTAGGATAGGGACAACCTTAAACCCAACTGAAAGGGCCGATTTCATAGACCTCCTACACGAGTTCAAGGACGTCCTCGCTTGGTCCTACAAAGATATGCCAAGAATCGACAGGGATATTGCAGATGACAGAATTCCAATCAAACCAGGTTTCAAACCTATAAAGCAGAAGCTTCGTCGAATGAGGACCGAATGGGCTCTTAAAATCAAAGATGAAGTCGATAAAAAATTCAAAGCCGGGTTCATCAAAGTTTCCGAGTATTCAGACTGGGTGGCTAACATAGTACTCGTACCCAAAAAAGGATGGGCGAATCCGAGTTTATGTTGATTTCAGAGACTTAAACAAAGCAAGTCCCAAGGACGATTTCCCTTTACCATACATCGACATATTGGTAGACAATACAGCAGACCACGCGTAGTTGTCCTTCATGGACGGGTATGCAGGGTATACTCAGATTAAAATGGCCATAGAAGACATGCATAAAACCGCCTTCGTCACTCAATGGGGCACCTATTGCTATACTGTTATGCTATTCGGGTTAATTAATGCTGGAGCTACATATCAACGCACTGCGACCACATTGCTACATGACATGATGCATAAAGAAGTAGAAGTTTACGTCGACAATATGATTATCAAATCCAAAGATAGGAAGGGGCACATTGACAACCTTTGCAAATTCTTCCTAAGATTGCGAAAGTACAACATGAGGCTCAATCCTCAGAAGTGTGCATTCGGGGTAACATCAGGCAAACTCTTGGGATATGTCGCCAGTCAAAGAGGAATAGAAATTGATCCATCCAAGATCAAAGCTCTAATCGAAATGCCACAACCCCAAACAGAGAAGGAGGTTAGAGGATTTCTAGGCAAGGTGCAATATATAAGCCGATTCATATCGAAGCTTACTATGATCTGCGAACCCATTTTCAAAAAGCTCAAGAAAACGGATCATACTATATGGGACGATGACTGCCAAAAGGTGTTTGACAGATTTAAGGAGATACTAGCCAAGCCACCAGTGCTCATGCTTCCTCAGCGAGATCAACCTCTTGGTTTATATCTCATAGTGACCGAAACAACCATGAGGGCTATGCTCGCACAAACTGTGGGGTAAGAAGAAAGAGCTATCTGCTACCTTAGTAAGAAGTTCTTGGAGTATGAGTGCAAGTACACACCTCTCGAAAAGACATGCCTCGCTCTTGTGTGGGCAACAAAGAAGCTACGCCATTATATGCTTAGCTACTCAGTCAAGGTGTATTCAAACATGGATCCTGTCAAATACCTCTTCGAAAACCCGTTCTCAACGGACGATTGGCGAGATGGACCTTAATGCTCTCAGAGTTCAATCTCAAGTATGTACCTCTGAAGGTTATAAAAGGGCGCCCCGTTGCCGAGTTCTTCGCAGATAATCCTATCAGCGACACCCAAGCAGTAGACACGTGGTCATTTCCAGACGAGGACATACTAAAACTAGCGTAGACTCTTGGGACCTTTATTTTGATGGAGCATCGAATCTAAGAGGATTTGGAATATGAGTGTTGCTCATTTCTCCTGAAGGTGAGCATACACCACTCTCTGTCAAACTCGACTTCAAGGTAACAAACAACGCGACAGAATATGAAACTTGCCTCATCGGGCTACAAGCAGCAGTAAGTTTAGGCATCAAGAATCTTCGAGTTCACGGAGACTCATCCTTGATCATCAACCAAATTACTGGATCTTGTAAAATTCGAAGTGAAAGCCTAGCGCCCTATCAAGCTAGGATAGCTCAAGTTGCCCAATTCTTCGATCAGGTCACTTATCAACACCTACCTCGTGAAGAGAATCAATTTGCAGACGCTCTTGCAAAACTTGCATCTTTGATTAACATGCCAGACAACATGGTAGAAATGCCTTTATGCATCGAACGACGGTCAGAACCAGCCTATGTGCACAAAATTATAAATGAGGAAGAAAATCCAGGGGAACCTTGGTTTCAAGCCATTCTAAACTTCAAGCTCAATGGTACATATCCACCAGATATGGATAAGAGAGGAGAACGTGCTATACGCCTACTAGCCTCTCAATACCTCCTCATGCAGGGAGAGTTTTACAAAAGAACACCTCTTGGTATAGTCTTGCGTTGCCTTGATCATTCACAGGCACAAAAAGTGATGGAAGAAGTTCACGATGGAGAATATGGTCCTCACATGAGTGGACCAATGATGGCAAAGAAAATCACGCGTCTAGGATATTACTGGACCACGATGGAGTCGGATTGTATTAAATACGTCAGACATTGCTATAATTGCCAAATATTCAAGAATGTGCAACGCGTCCCTCCACTGCTTTACACCATGACATCTCCCTGGCCGTTTTACGCTTGGGAATCGACATCATTGGGAAAATCACTCCGGTAACAGAGGTCACTGTTTCATTTTGGAAGCTATCTACTATTTTACCAAATGGGTCAAAGCGGCATCCTACACTAGTCTCACAGCCAAAAACGTGGCAAAGTTCATACAAACCAATATCATCTGTCGATATGGTTGCCCACATGAGATCATCAGTGACAATGGATCACATTTTCAGGCTGACACTGAGCAATTACTAGCCAAATACAAGATCAAACACCACCATTCCTCGCATTACAGACCTCAAACTAATGGCGCGGTAGAGGCAGCTAACAAGAATGTCGTTAAAATCCTCAAGAAAATGATCGACAATTATCGCGATTGGCCCAGCAAGATACCATTCGCACTGTGGGGTTATCGCACATCAGTTAGGACGCCCACTGGGCTATTCCTTTCTACTTGACATACGGCATGGAAGTTGTACAACCAGTCGAGCTAGAAATCCCGTCTTTACGCATTCTGCTCGAAAGTCAAATTCCAGAAGCTGATTGGAAAAGAGATAGATATGAAGAACTCATCCTCTTGGATGAACGGAGATTGCGCGCATTGCATAATGTGCAAACATATCAGGCACGTATCAAACGAGCCTTCAATAAACGGGTTAAGCCAAAAACATCAAAGAAGGAGACTTGGTGCTCAAATCCGTCAGAGCTCTACTACCTGTCGATCCACGTGGAAAGTTTAAACCCAACTGGGCCGGACCTTTCTTAGTTAAGTTCATACTCTCAGAGGGTGTGGTTAAGATTACAGACCTAGATGGGAATGAATTTGCTAACCCAACTAACCTCGACCAACTGAAACGATATTATGCTTAGTATAGGATAAGAAACGCGCCTCGCGTGACAACTACGTGCCGCTCTTGCGACACGAAATAAAAATGGCCCCTGGCCCGCTGATAGAAAGCTCATGTCACTTTGCTCTTGCATTTTGACATTTCGACATCCTCATATCATCAAATAAATTGAGTTGTATTTTAGGAGTAAGTAAAGCTCATGCTTATTTTCTAGTTCACTACAATCTTTTGCTTAGAACAATTATTCTTTTACATTTATTCGAACTACGTGCAAGTGTTTGATTTCATTTTTAAATGAATACGTAGGCAATCCTTCACAGGATACAACCCATTATTTTAAATGTAAATAGAAGGACATTTGCATTTGCATTTGAAATTCAACAAGAATAATAAAAGAAAATCACAATAGTTTCTTAACTAATTAATCTTTTATTCATTTGTTCCATAAATAATAATAATATGCCACATAATATAAAATGCTGAAAAATAAATGCTAGGCTAGGATTATAAAAACCCCGCCATTTATTATAAATAATAATAATAATAAATAGTACTAATACTAAGGCTACTCTTCCATCTTTCCTTTGCCTTTGTCATTTCTGTCATACTTCTTGTCTCGACCACGAGCTGAGCGCTCTTGTGCTATCTCTGACCTAATCACCAAAGGTCTCTCTCGCGGTCTAGCCTTACCATTTTGATCCACCACCATCTCTACGGCAGGAGCGGTCTTCGATTTCTTTGATGGATGAACGACTCGGAATCCGGCCTCTTCCTCCTCCTCAGTCAAGTATTTCTGGTTCTCCTTTGCTACTTCGCGAATCTTGTAGTCAACAGGCTCGTGCTTCCTCAATTTCTCACGCTCTTCAGAAGTAGCAGCCTTCCTCCATTGAAAGTATGAATCAGATACCTATAAGGAGCCAATAGGAGAAAGTATGAACCACATGTTCCTCTGAGCCCACTTGAGGGCCCACTCTTGGCGAATCTCTGTAGTATGTGCAATTGCAGTCTGAGGAATAGTGTCAAGCTTTGGAATCTTCTGCTTAAGGCCCACTTGCCTCATCAATCTCTCCGGGAAGATGCAAATCATGAATTCCAAGCTAGGGATGCGAACTGACCGAGTAAGGTCTAAAGATGTAACTCCAGTGACTGATCTGAGATGCCACTATGGCACAATACATCGGATCAAGGGACCTCCTTCATTCTTCAACTTGTTCTCCCAATAGTTGCAAACCCGAGTGAAGTCCACCATGTAGAGCCTAGTTCTCATTGCAATTGATCGAGCATGGTATCCTGGCACATTAACTGGGGGCTCGATCAACCGCAGACGCTCCATAAGCCAAACCTGCAAAGAAGACGGGAATTAATGCCCATATGGTCAACCAAAAAATAAAAACAAAAAAAAAACGAAAAAAACAAAAAAACGGTTGGCCCATGTATAAAAGAAGTAAAACGGGTTCTTACCTGCAAAATGATAGGACTTCCCAGATAAGGAAGCTCGCGGTTGGCTTTTCTATTGTCCAAATTTCTGAATGATCTCTCCTAAACAGAGGCATGCTCGGGCTCTTGCAGCTCTCCATTTGTTCTACTAAGCTCAAGAAACGAGGGTCCCCTCTCATCTCCTTGTCGATATGTCCTTGAAGGACATAACAGTGAAGTAGACAAAACCCGAACGCCCTATGTCTCGCAACATAAGAAATAGAAGGGTCTTCCCTATTTATGAATCGGTAGATAAAGTTAAACATACGGACCCCTATCGAGGTCATAAGACGGTCAACCTCAGCCTTGGTCAGTCCAAGCAAGTCTCTAAATTTACCCTTATACCCTTGAGAGCTAAAAGGTATAGCGGGTGCATTTTCTGGATCCCATCCTCCAATAGCAGTTATTTCCTCCGGGAAAGGACAAATATCGCCTCCAGGAAAGGCGAATACATGGAAATTAGGGTCCCAATATTCAAGACAAGCATTCAAGAAAGGTTTCACGATCTTCACTAACTTGAGACTCAAGCTCGATCCCAAATTAAATGCACCCATGTCATGCTTCTCCACATTTGTGAACTCGTTCGTCCACTCCTTGAGACGGTTTTCAAAGGCATCCATAATTTTGAATTTTTTTTATGAAAATAGAAGAGTTTTTATGAGATAGACGGAAGAAAGACGGAGGAATTATGTGAATAAAAGCTTCCCCGATGTCTCTATTTATACTAAAAGCCGTATCCTAATTTCCGTCAGGTCTGACCAGCTAGGGAAGTGGCGCAGCAGATGCTGCGCCTCTTCCCCAAGCAGATTTCCGTGATTTTCAGCTTTGGATCTTTCCTAATTTATTTTGGCTTATAATTTCCTATTCTTATAGGTTATTATTTTGGTAATTCCGCCAAATTACCAAATTTTATATTTCCCAATTATTTTCGGGTTCGCTTCTCGAGACAAAATCGGCATTTTCGCCAAACGAGCACACTTACCCATTTCATTTTATTTTCTTTTTTAGGGGAATCATTTCACTCCTCATTTCACACTTATACATTTCTTTCTAAGTTTTTTTTAGGGGGTAGCCCTCCCTACCGTCCGGTCGTTTTTGCCCATTTTTGGGCACTTTTTGTCATTTTCGCTCATTTCTGGGCAAATGTTACGCATTTTCGATCATTTTTGCTCGTTTTCGGGCACTTTTTTGTTTTTTTCTCATTTTGCGCTAATTTAAGTCACGTGTATATTATGTGTTTTATGTGCAAATTTTGTGTAAATTTCGGCAGCATGACGACACAAACCGTCATCTACCAAACCTGTTTTCTAAACTAACCTGCAGGAACAACAAACACCCAGCAGTGAAGGCACTCAAGCCATCATACATACAACCAAAATGCAATATATACATCAAACTGGGGGCTCTCGCCCAAAACAGGTCCAAAGAGTCCAAAATGAAATCCAA
The DNA here is from genome assembly GCF_048544455.1 of Silene latifolia. NCBI lineage: Eukaryota > Viridiplantae > Streptophyta > Magnoliopsida > Caryophyllales > Caryophyllaceae > Silene > Silene latifolia. The sequence continues at coordinate 83,042,739 of NC_133530.1, forward strand.
AATGTACAAGTATATACAAGACAACAACAAAAAGGGAAAGCAACTACTCCTGGTCGCCACTCAGCTCGGCTACGGTCGCCTCGAGGACAGCGATCTCAGCGTCCCTGATCTCCAACTCCCTTAACAGGCGAGATGTCTCCTCCTTGGACTGCGCCAGCTCGCGCTCCAGGTCACGCTCCCTCTACAAGTGATAAAGAAATGCCTCATTTCAATCATTTCATTCAACTATTTCAAAACAAACGCGAGAAATTGCAACAAAATTCAAAGTAAAGAGAATGAGAGGTTCATACCTGTCGTCCTCGGCCACCAGCAAGTGCCTCGATGGCCGAAGCCCGCAGCCGGTTGGCCACCCTCCACAACGCCACATGCTGAGATGACGCCACCTGCATTTCAATAAACAAAAGGTTTTCAAAAAAACGAATGCGTTCTTATGCAATGAAAACAACGAAAGACAGCTGAAGCTGGGGGCTTACCCTCCTCACTAAGTCTTGCCGCTCCTCCGGCCAAGATCCGTCACCTCCTCGCCGGGTCACGGATCTCGGAGATCGTCGTCATGCCCGTCGCGTCAGTGTACTCAAGGGTCTCGGGGTAACCGGGGGCTCAACGCCTGCCACCTCGATCTCATGCGAAGTTCAAATGAATTCTTTATTCGATGATCATTCGTCAGTTTGTCAAATCAATTCAAAAAAGGAAAGTAAAATACTTACCACAATCGACCAGTACGCCAGCCTCTGGCGAACAAACAGAGAGTACACCTCACCAGGAAGGAGAAGGGCGTCACCACCAACGTCCGCAAAGTTAGCCTCTCTCTCAGCGTCCGAAGGCTCCTAAACATCGTCCGTGGAGGATCGACGGAACCGTGAAAGTGTCACGAGAGCACCGACGAGTTAAACGCTCGCCCAGGTACCACACTGGTCCCATGGACGTCCACAACACTAACCGACTCGAGCTCCTGGGTCGAAGGACCTCAGCCATGAAGGCTGGAGCGTCAGGGTAGTCCATCCAAGGTCTGGGCACCCACTAAAACAAGCAAAACGAAAGGTCATTCCTATGATCGACTCTAAATGGGAGGGGGGATCATTCCTATGATTACTCCTAAATGAAAATAACAATGAAGAAAGGTAGTTAAAGATACTTACGTCGCCGAACTTCAGGGCATTCACGCCCCGTCTACAAACGTCGTAAGAAGAGCGTTGGTTCTTCTTACGGCACACCACCCAATCCCTCACGATCGGGTACGCTCTCGGCTTAGGCTCCGTCCTCTTGGGCATGAAACCCGGAAAGTAGGAGTACACCTATGCCTGCAAAACAAGATAATTGATAATGATCTTTCACAATTCGATAGAAATGGAAATAAAAGAAGAAGTAATGATCTTTCATGATGCAATAAAGGTTCATACCTCCAACAACAGTCCAGGACCCACAGTAGCAGGAGAAGTCCCCTTCTCCTTCAGCCCAGGATGAACCATGGCCCTCATGTAGCGAGTGAGGACCGCAAAGCCAGGAGTGACCCAGTCCCACCGACCCAGGTCACTCAAGTCCGAAAGGAACGGAAGAAGCTTTGTCGACAGCCTCTCCTTCTTGTCTCCGAGGTAAAGTGAAGACAAGAACCACAAGAGCCACAGACGAGCCCTCTGCTCCACAGTACAAGCAGGAGGAGCCACCTTCTTCCCATCCATCATCACCGTCGCCGGGGTCCTACCTGCAAAGTAGTCCCTGGCGTAAGTACTCGGCACCAACCCGGGAACAGTAGCAGCACCAAGGCTCCGAAGGCTCCCAGCTCGATGATGGCCTTCTCCTCCTCCGCCAGTCTCTCGTAGGCATCCATCATCGTCGTGTAGCCAGAAAAGGACCTCATGTTCCCGGCCTCCTGTATCAATTCAACGCAAAGCTATCTTTAGCACAAAGCAAAAGAGAAATGAAACGACAAGTGAATAAGGAAAGGTGATAAGGAAATAGCAAGTTCGAAATTTACCAAACTCCTAGCCGTCCTGTAAGACAGGTGGTTCTCTGCTGTCCAAATGAGATATCGACCATCCCATTTCTCAGCCCACTCAGGTGCTCCCGCTAGCTGGCGACCACTTCGTCCGACGTTGGCCCTCCTCGGGACCTCCTCGACAACCTCCTCAACAACCTCCTCGACCACCTCTTCAAGAATGAGAGAAGAGTCGAAGTCGAAGTCCACGTCCATGGGAGCCCTCCCCGACGTAGAAGCAACATTATCTGCAAAATTAGAGTAAATTAGGCCGCGTCAGATGACGACAAGCCTCAGTGAGGTTTGTTTCAAGCCTTTTTAGCCCCGAAAACGGCCTTTTCTCGCCATATTTGGCCATTTCTTTCAAAAATCGACCAGTCATATGGTAAATTGGGTCAAGTCAAGTCTAAGTCCAAGCCTAGTCACGAGTTTGAGTTGAAATTTCGGCAGCATTTCGCTATAATGGCGATTATGCCCTAGAAAAGGGTCCTGAAAAAGTCGTCACAAATCAAAAATCCGACATGGTAGGAAATTTAAACGTTACACAAGGATTCTAAAAATCAAATTTCATCAAAAATGGGCAATCCTAACGCCATTTTCGAAGCGATTTTCGAAACAGCTGAGAAACCGTCTCAATTTCGCTCAAATGCTCAATACCTGACGAAAATTCAAAAATAATACGTGGTTATATTTCTAACATTGCCAATTATCTATTTCTAATGTCAATTTTACAAGGCAAATCCATTTGGGGAAAAAGCCCCAAATTTTTGAAATTTTTGGTTGAAAACCCTAATTTTTTTCGATCAAAATCAAGCAAATACAGATATTAAAGCAAGGATAAGACAAATACCTCTATGAGTCATGATTAATGGAGTGATTTGATCAAATTTTGACGGATTTTTGTTGGAATTTGAGAGAGTTTTAATAGTTTTTGTGTTTTGTGAATAATAAAGCAAACACGACTTTCTGTCGAGTTTTACTCAGACAGGGACGAGCTTGGGTAAGGACGCAGCACCTGCTGCACCTCTTCCAAGAGTCGCAGCTCTTGCCGTGCTTCTTCCCCAACTTCCCTCTAGCTCAATTTTCAAAAGTTCGTTATTTGTGGGCCCATCTTTGGTGCGCCTCTTCTCCAACACCATATATCATATATTTGGTCTATTGGGCATTTATTTTTATCTGGACCAGTATTTTATCTTCGAGCAGACTGCGAACCATCACAGTATTTTATCTTCAAGTAGACTGTGAGCCGTCACAGTAATTTATCTCCTAGCAAGGATCTTTCATTGGGACTTCGTTTGCAGCAACGAGCGGATTTCTGACGGTGTTTCGACACGCCTCCATTAATACCCTATTATTTTTCCCAACGAGAGTTCACCACAGCCGATTGTACTTCTTGAGAGAAAGAGTTCGCTTGAGACCGACGCAAGCAGATTCCCCCAGCAGTTTCTACCGACGTCCTACTACCCTCAATATATTTTGTTTCCTCTTGGAGTTCGGCAAAGGTGTCGCTCTCCGGATGTTCTCATACCAACCTTCTCTTAGATTCCCAAACTACCCATGTGCCCACGCCTAGTCTCCACCTATAGGATCATAATCCTTTAGGATCGCCTTTCTCCAGTTTCATACGCCTAAACTAAGGTTACCCTTAGGCCGCCTTCTCGCCGATGTTTTTTAGGGTCCCACACCTTAGCATAATCCTTATATATCTCTTAGGTCTTAGCCTTAGCTTCTACGCTTAACCTTAGCTCCTACGCACCTTCGGAAGCATCTCGAGAAAGAAGTCTCAGGTATGGTTTCTTCTTATGGCTGGCGAGCCTTCTTACGTAGTCTAATGGACTTTAAACAACCTTTCCCGATAGTCGACAGACTCTAAAATGTTCTCGACGACAGGTCCTTGGCTCAGACCCCTTGAACCGCCTCGCGTCGCCATAGTCGTCAGATTGTAATCTTTGATTGACCTGATGGCTATACTTTGACTTTCGCCTTGTCCAAACCTCAGTCAAAGTGGGGGCTCTGTAGATACCTCATTTCTGCACCTCTCGCAAGCCACCCGGTGATGACTGGGCCGCATGTTTGGTACGTAGAATGATTAATGACAGTTCGTAAGTTTATTGTCAAGTGATAGCTCAAATACTTGTGTCTACCCCTTTGTCGTCATCTACGCGCCATTACGGTCGTTTTGACAGTAATTAGAGTTCATTTGGAGTCCGGGTCAAAAACCGCTTCATTTTCTAATAAACCGTTTAAAATGCCGAGTCAGAATGTTTTGGAATATTCCAGATATTTTTATTCCATAATTAAATTTTATATCCTTTTGGTAAAATATATCCCGAAAATATTATTTTAAGGAATAAGGAAGTTGAGATCTACCTCAATTCCATAAAAGAAACGCGGAAACCTTTCTTCCACAGGAGGAAACCCCTGGAGAAAGGATGCAGCACATGCTGCGCCTCTTCCTAGGATCGCAGCAGCTGCTGCGCCTCTTCCCCAGCTCTTTTCTGCGTATTTTCAGATTTTCTCCGTGATTTCTTTCCAAAGTTTGAGTCATTCCATAAGTCTCCATATTTTCTAGTATAAATAGGGACCTTCGTTCCACATATTTTTCACGCGAGTGTCCGCCCTTCTCTTCTCCCTTTGCATTCTAAGACCATGCTCTAAGCTTATTGACGTCTACGTGCTTGATCAATCGACCACGTAAGCTCAGATCATTCTGAGTACCAGTCTCGTTGCATGACCGACCAATTTGACCAACTACACATCAATTAATCAATCAATTTAATCTAAAACCTCTTACAAGGGCACTTTCTTCATACATTCGAGTCAAGCAATCACTAAACGTTAACTTAGTTAATCTCATTTCGTCAAACATATAAGTCTGAGGGTGTAAATCCCCTCTTTTATTATTGTATTTTATTTTTGTACTAATTAATGTAAGACTTACGTCAAAAGTATGCTTAAAACCAATTTCTAAAACCCTTTTGTTAAACTGTTTTCACGGATTAATAGTAGGCAGACGTCGAGAAGAAACGCAACAACTGCCGCACCTCTTCGAAGAGTCGCAGCATCTGCTGCGCCTCTTCCAGAGGCTGCCGCAGTTCCTGCTTTTCTTCTTCTTCCTCGCCTCTCTGTTAATTCATCCCTTGTTCCTTTGTTTTCTTATTTTCTTCTCTTTTCTTCGTACATAATAGTTTTAATACATATTCATAATAAATATTACGCTTTAATTCCGACCTAAATCCCTTATAATCAATACTTGCGGGTTTTCGTCATTAAATCAAACCCGGATTTTGGAGATTCGATTTGTTCATATCAAGTCTCTCGAATTCGACCTTTGTACATATTTTTATCGTTTATTTTCAGTTTATCACGCCTTTCAATTAATCGTTTAACCTATTTAATTAATTCTAACTCGTTTGTAATTAGTTTTGATCCGTATTAATTCGTTTTGATTCATTTTTATCGCTTTTATGACAATTTCATATGTAAATAATACGCTAAAATCACTTTCATCTGAGTCAAATATCAATAATCAACCATCAAACTTACCAACGAGCATTAACGAATAGCAGTTCTGATTTCACAGCCAGAACTCACCTCAGGAACAGACGCAGTGACCACTGCGCCTCTTCCAAGGGACGCAGCATTGCTGCGCATGTTCTGGGTTGATTTATGTCTCTAAACATCCGTTCTTGCTTTGACCTAATTCTTTAATTACGTATTAATCGACTATTAACCGTAGTATCACGTTTAATCTGTCCGTATTTTCTAACCTATTTTATTTTCCCTTATTTTTCTCAAATTATCCGTCTTAAGTATATTTTTGACGTAAATCATTAAATCATTGTAATTTATTGTAATTTTCGTTATTGTTATTTTATTTATTGTATATTATTATTGTATGATTTATTTACTTGTTCTCCACATGTAATTAATTCTTAAACCCTAATTCGACATTAATAAGTGTTAATTACTTGTTCACTGACTTAGTTAATTCTCACATGCTAGGATCAAAACGTTAGATGTTGCATTGCATGCATATAATCGACAGCATATCGAGTATGAATAACTTCCGTAATCATTAGTAGAGGCCGCTATCGACGCGGGCGGGATTAGGTGTTCATTAAAAGGACTTCCTAATACGTACCCTCAACCCTTACTCTAGATCTCTGTGAACATCCGTGTTCATTGGCATCCACGAGAGTCATTCTAGACATAGAATGCTAAGGGTAACGAGTTCTTAGTGTCTATGTCATTACTTTGTGTCTTGACATGACACGAGGTATTTGAACGGTTTCCAATTTTCCACAATAAATTGGTGGCGACTCCATAAATGCAAACTCTTGTTTCCCAAGCTCCCTCGTGGGCCCCCCGTGTCAACAATTTTTGACCTACCGATTGAAAATACGAGCCTTACACATTGTTTGGTACCATCATCGTGCATTAAATTACTTGACTTACCACTTCGACCAACTACACCATCACTAAACAAAGCAACACTCCTTACTTTACAAAAACGGTTTTAAACAGCTAAATACAACCCTTCTCACTCTCATTCCCAAAGTGGCAAGACCCACCTTTGTGCTTGAATACAGACCTATAGCATATTGCAATGTACTATACAAGTGCATTTCTAAACTACTGTGCAATAGGCTAGCTATGGTTTTACCTGATATCATATCCCCAAATCAAGGAGGGTTCATTAAGGGGAGAAGTATTATGGAAAATATTCCGAGTTTTCAGGATATTATAAGAATGTATGAGAAACAGGCTGTGGCTCCTAGATGCATGATAAAGATGGATATCCAAAAAGCTTATGACACTATAGAATGGGATTTCCTTGATCAAATGTTGCAGGCTCTAAAGTTTCCTAATACTTTCAGAGGTTGGATAATGCAGTGTGTTACTACAGCTACTTATTCCCTAAATCTTAATGGGAACATGTTTGGTTTCTTCAAGGGTCAAAGAGGGTTGAGACAGGGGGACCCTCTCTCCGCCCTGTTATTTACCATATGTATGGAATACCTTACTAGGCTCTTAATGAGCTCTACTTCTGCTATGGGGTTCAAATTCCACCCTCTATGTTCCTCTATCAGGCTCTCCCATCTGATGTTTGCAGATGATCTCCTTCTCTTTAGTTAGGAAGATGCTCCTTATATGATGATTATTATCCGGACTTTCTCTACTTTTTCAGCTACTTCAGGACTCAGGATGAGTAAAGGGAAGTCCAATGCTTATTTTAATGGAGTGAGTGATGCTCTAAAGGCTTATTTCCTACAAGTATCTGGCCTAGTTGAAGGTAGGCTCCCTTTTAGGTACCTAGGGGTTCCTATCAAGACTACTAGATTTAATGCTCAGGACTGCAAACCTCTCATTGATAAGATTGTGGCTAGAATAAGAACGTTGGGAGCCAGGAAATTGTCATATGCTGGAAGGTTAGTACTAGTTAAGGCTGTGCTTAAAACCCTACATAATTATTGGGCTCAAATGTTTATCCTTCCCACTGGAACTATTACTAGAATTGAGCAAATCTGTAGGAATTTCTTATGGGATTTGGGGGGGGGGGGGGGGGGGGTGACTTCCTGAGATTACCTCTGGTAGCCTGGGATAAAGTGTGTAGGCCAAAAAAAGAAAGAGGTCTTAGACTTAAGCAAGATATTATGTGGAATAAAGCAGCAGTAGGCAAATTGGTCTGGTGGATTTACACCAAACCAGACCTACTACGGGTTAAATGGGTTAACAATATCTATCTAAAGGGGTCAGCTTGGCAGGATTACTCCCCAAGTACTAATTCCTCTTGGTACTGGAGGAAAATCTGTCAAGTTAAAGATGATTTACATCAGGCATATCAGCAACTAAATTGGGTCCCCACTGGTAATGGATACACTATATCTAAGGGATATGAGCCATTCCGTAACAAATCACATGATGTCCCTTAGTCTGGCTGCGTTTGGAATGTATGGACTATACCAAAACATGGATTTATAGCCTGGATATATCACCATGTGAATATGAACACAAAGAGTAAAATGCACAGATTGGGAATCAGTGAAGATAGTACCTGTTGTATCTGTGGAATAGAGGAAGAAACAATGGAGCATCTCTTCTTCGAATGCCCCTACAGCAAATGTCTCCTTCTTTGTATGGGAGCTTGGATGGGGATAAACTTCCCGGTGAGCGACTTGCTAACTTGGCGCCTGGGAAGGTTTGGTTCTCAGGTCTAGAAAGGGACCCTTGATGCTGCTATAAATGCTTGCATCTACAATATTTGGCATCAATGAAATTGCAGTAAGTATGATTTAACTCTCATCCGCCCAAACAAGCTTGCTCGGATGATAATGGAAGAGATGAAAATGCGATTTCGCGGCTTGGATCGAAGGAATTTGAATAGGAGGGACGAGGATTGGATTCAGGGACTACTGAGAAAGGGGATTTGATCTTTTGGGTCGAATTGAATTCTGGGATTGTTGTTGGTGATCAGATAGGAGGAAAAAGACGATGCTTGAAGAAGACGATTTCTAGGGTTTCTTGCCTTTTTTGTTTCCAATTTCTATCTGGTCTTGTTGTTTAATGTCTGAGGTTTGTTTCTTTGTTTCGGGCTGGTTCTATTTGGGCCGTTAGTTGCGATATAGGGCTGGATAATTGTCGGTCTGGCATTTGTATTGGCCTTATTATATGGTCATTCTTTTTTTTATATACTAGTTGTTCCTCCGCGCGCGATGTGCGCGGAGCTCATAGGTCCGTCTCCGTCTTTTTCAAACTGTAAAGCTTGCGTATAATTTGAAAAGGATTATTATATAATATTTTCTTGAACAACAACTCTCTTAAATACTATCCAAGGTGATATCATAAAAGAATATGAACTTTCTAGCTAGCGCTCCTAAATTTAGGATTGCATATGAGCTCCAAATCAAGGTAAGAAAAATGCAGTGCTTACTCCTTTAAAAAACTCGTCACATAGATCGGTTGCTTTACAAACGTACAATCAGTATTAGTGTGAAGCTTCTACTTAAGTTTGAAAAAATCTGTAGGAAAGTATATTTACAGTTTAGACCTCAACTGACTACGTCCCCTGATACAAACTGCACATGCAGTCCAATATTAAGAGAGATGAAAACTTTTACTTCTGTTTTTATTGAATAAAACAGCTCTTGACGGAAATAAGACGAAAACTCGTCCTTTGTGTAAGTTTGTAAATGCCTCTCTGATCAAACAGAAGCTATATCAAGCACTAAATTCCCAAGGCTGTAACCAGTTTCCATTAGCCTGCCAAAGCTTCTTATGGACGTACAATATGTCGAGTACATTAACCGAATCATGTTACATATTCTTGGATCTACAACTACTCACCTCTCTCTCTTCTTTCCATTGCATTTCAGCTCCATTGTCGATCATTAACTTGCCTCTGACAATTCCGCCCTAACCCAACCATGGGTTGCAATTGTTATCTCCACATCTTTCACCTCAAGTCTCAATGTTTCGTAAAAGTTCACCAAAGCCGACTTTGCTGCGTAATTATTAAGAAGTGAGTAAACAATTTCAATATTATCATTCTACGGAGTATAAGAGAAATAACGTAAAATAAAGAAACTTCATCTTAATGTTAAGAAAACACACTTACTGAATACAAGCTCATTCGCGTCAAAGGGAACCAGTTCTCAACTGAAGCATTGGAAGTGATTCAGCCCCTTGTTTGTCGTAGGTGAGGAAGCGCTACATAGGTTGGATAGACATTTCTCCAAAAACTGATGTTGTGGAATTGAACAACCACTTAGAGAACATTCTTATTGAAGAAATCAAATATGCCACTATAGCGATTTTTAGACGACGAACAATGCATAGTACAAAGTATCTGGCTGAGATGATTTGATCTCACCAATAAATGCAGAAATAGAGATGTATCAGTCGCTTCCTCAAAGTAGAATGTGTGGCCTAAACTTGTGGCATTGACTAAATGATCAACTGCAAGAAAAATTCATCCGTGTTACTGGAAGTATCTTGCATAAAGTTCGTCAAAGACTTGTAATAAAGTTCCGCTCTGAATATAGTTTTGACCGCAGTAAAGAAGACCATTAGCTCAAATCCTATAAAACAGGTAACTGATGATTGCAAAAACTATATTAGAGAAAACTACTACTGCAACAATCTCACGCTATGCTATAAGAGTTCCCGGAAATGCTGGGTCAAAGGAATTTTTTGCGGGTTAAGGAGTCAAATTTAGAGAGTCTTACTCTATGTGACTGAATTAACAACACGGAGGCAGTTTCGGACTTTAAAATTATTGATAATGAAAATTGCGAGAACCAAAAATTAGTTTTGAATTAACAAATGCAAGTTTTCAGATTCATTGAAAAAGGAAACAATCAAATAAACGTGCTGCTATGGAGTACCTAAAGTAATTACTTTTTGGAGCTCCTCTGATAGTGATTTAGCAACCTCATATTTTCTTTCAAGTAGCTCCGTATAGTTCATCTTCGGAACAATATCCCGAACCACTACAACACCATATAGAATTTAGTACAGTAAAGAAGCAAAACATAAACCATACTACAATGCAAAAAGTGGGGATAATGAAGTATACCATCAAAAACATGTTCCTGAATCTGTTCTCCAGGATTTATCAGTTCATAACATTCATCATCAACATTATGTGTGGCTACACGATATTGAACCGAGCATTCAATTTCTACATTGACATTATCCCTATGAAATAAGACAGTAATATACATCAACTTAATGAAAATTCAAAGAGCAATACAAATCTTAGTAATCCATACCAGAGTTGTACCTTAATGTTAATCAAATATTCAATCTTTTTTATAATTCCGAGTTATTGAGAGGAAAAACCAATCAAAGAATGTCAAAGACCCGGTAATAATATAGATCAAGCGTGTCAAGGTACAATATCATCCAAAAAACAACAATTCGGTTTAGAAACTATTACTCACGACAACAAAGGAGGACATCATTGACCAAAATCATATAGGAGAATGCCCTAGAAAAATAGATCCACTACCGTTGGTGCCTTTTAAATGCAGATTTCCGGACATCTACCTCAAATTCATCGAGATAATCCTCCTCCCACCCAGTTTCAGCGTTAGGGTTGTTTTCATCACTACATCCTTCACCACTCTTTCGTTTATCGACGTGTTTATCTTCAGAGACATCTTTGTGCTTACGCGACACTTTGTGAGATTTCTTTCTCTTACTGTCTTGTTTAGACGGTTTCTCAGTTTTAAGTGCATTTGGCCCACAGTAGTATTTAAGATGGATAGCCATCTTACGTTCATATAAACTTCTTCCACACCACCGACATTGCTGCTTTGGTGGCATAACTTTATGTTAATCAGCCTCTATGGCATTATAAGTGGTGATAACAAAGTCATACGCGAAGAATAGAACCGAATTTTTTGCTCTTTTGGGCCCTTGATAACAAAGCACTTTGGTACTTCCTTCTTAGGCAAATCACTCAATCTCCCTTTGCCCCTGATGTAAGGCCGACGTGGACAATTTACAAGTGTACACTTCACTCTCAGGCAGCACAGAAGAGGAACAGGAACTTGGAGGCGACAAGGATCTATCAACTCCACTAATCGCCCTCTGAATGTCCCGTTTAGCAGGCACAAGAGCAATTGCCTGAACAGTCTTCCCCATTCCCATCTCATCTACAAGAATCCCCTCTTTAATAGGGGATTCCTCCTGCTTCAATGCCCATGACAACCATTCTTTTTGAAACCTCGGCAGCCGAGCGAGTAATTCAGAGGGATCCTTATGTGTTTCGTCCATCATTTCATTCTGCTGATCCAAGTTAAGTTCCTTCCACATATAATTGTCTATCCATAATCTATGCTCTTCTTCCCATATGTCCCGCATAAACATTTCCCTGAAGTCCCCATTATTCTTTTTCTTCAGCAACTTCTTCATCGCAACTGGATCAACAAACTCAAACCCACTTATACCCTCAAAACTTTCAACACTTGGGACATTAGTGTCCCCTTCTACATCAATACCCTCCTTGTTTTTCTTTTCCTTCTTAGAGCAAATTTCCGACTTCTTCACAGGCGGCTTCTTTATTTTCCTAGAACTCGGTTTAACTACCTCATCATCAGACTCAACACTACTATAATCAACATCAGGGGCCTCGTTCAAATCTAACAGTTCTGCTGAAACATCAAAATCACCTACATGAAAAAAAACAATTCCATCACTCTTTCAATAGTTCTAATATCAACAAATAAACCGCATCACGAAAAAAGGAATGTACCATCACTGCTCGAATCGCTGTGATCAAAAGAAACATCAACAATGGATTCATGTTCTTGGTCCATATCCTTCGGTTCCATTGGATGAACTACAGCATCTGAGACGACAAAAAATTATCTTTTTCATAAACATCAAGCCACAATTAATCGCCAAAACATACAAATTAAAACAACCACATCAACTGGTACAAAATCTTCTATTACCGCGACGAACATCATCAAATGAACAAAAAAAAAAAAAACAAAGCACACCAAACAAAAGTCACAGTTTTACTACTTCAAAATCAAACTAATTTAAATTTTCAACATTGTAGTGAGTGTTGTACCACAGGTGTAAAGAACACTTACGACAACAGCTCGTATGCAGCACCAGTTCTGGGAGTAAATGCAATTGCATTAACAGCTCCAGTATGCCCCCGTAATATTGATATCTCTTCTGCAAATGCAATTGAGCTTACAGTCAAGTCAGTGATGTCTCCCTTGCAAAAGCAATCATATCTATTACAACTAAGATCAATACTATTAATACAGTAAAGCATATGATTTCACAAGCAAGTTTTTTAAGAGGTTCTATTAATGGGCAAAGAAGGAAATCAAATCACAACAAATCAGTAAATTAAAAAACAGGAAATCAGCAAATGAAATTAATACCTGGGCTCTAGCAAGTTATAACCAGCATCCATAGCCTCTTTTAAGTTAGTGCCCAGATGGAACGATTAATTATAGAAGAGGCTATAGGGAATCATCAATAATTGTAGCCTTAAACTGAGCAAAACTGCAGAAATAACGGGAATCAATTTGGAAATGGAGCTGAAATCGAAACCCTATTTTTTACCCAACAATATGACCATCGATTCAGACTGAATAACTTCTCGATATTGAGCAATTAGATAATAAGGATCAGATAATATTATGACCATCTTCATCACCCAACAATATGAACGATAACATGAGGATGAGAGAGTGAAGATGACGATGAAGAAATGAAGAGTGAAGGAGAAGCGGCAGTAGAAGAATAAAGCGAAGAATATTATGCATCACATGAGAAGAACGAAAGTTATTGCTCTACTGTTCCTCATTGAGAGAATTTCCAAAGTTTGGACATTTAGAAGGGTTTTAGATATACTTACATTTTATCAAAAAAAAAAAAAAAACGGTTTTAAATCGAGTTTTCCGACTCAACAAGTTTTTACATTTTCGATTTCTCGTCAAGCAACCTAGCATGTAAGTATGAGGGTGTAGTTAATCCTGTTCTTTCATGTTCTTTTATCTGTTTTTATGACTTTAACACGCTAAAACATGCATAACATGATCCAAAATACGGATTGTTTGAGCCAAAACTGAGTTTTGACCTGAAGTAGAAGCCCTTAGTCACAACTAGGTGGCTCGCGCCTCTTCTGGCACCCTAGGTCAGAGCTCAAATGTGTTTGAGTTCATCTTTCCTTCGTTTTCACTCGTTATTTGTAATAGGTTTTACCATTTTTAATATTTCAAACCATTTTCACAACAAGCATTTTTAATCATAAATTATATTCACCTTTGGTTCCTTATACCATGACGGTTTAATCCGTGACTCGGTGATATTTGGTTAATTACATTTTAAAAGGTATTTTTAATCCCTCCTTTCATTTGTTTACATTTGCAAAACAACCATATTAGTCATACACGCATAATCATCCTTGGTTCTACATACCATGTCGGTTTAATCCGGGTACGATGATGAACTTTGACTAATTACAAAGCAATGAACTTAATATAATTACTTCATATTAAGCACTTTTTACACTCTAATTACAAATCAATGAACTTAACATAATTAGTCTATATCAAACATTTTTTTTGCATCTTTTCTTACAAAACTATTCATGTCAAGCTTGCAAAATCGAACCCAACATCGAATATTGTCAACATAATGATAGTTATTCCGAGTCCCGTTCTTCACATTAGCACAAAAACGGTCGTAACGACCTTATCAACAAAACGGGTTTTAACACCCTTTTACAAACCGTTTTCATAAACATTCTCATAAGCATTTTAAACAACCGGGAGATACCCTTTAGGTCGTCACCTGACTCGCGCCTAAACATGCCCTCTGATTTTCAGTTTTCAAATCTGGACAGGCTCCCTTTACATCGCCCTATGGCTCGCGCCTCAATAGGCTGCCTGATGCTGTTCCTGTTTTCTTTCCAGCACTCGTCTAGGACGATCCCGACTTCGGTTAACCCGAATACAGGACGGATCACATTGATGGGTTCCCATTTTACAAAACACTTTTCTAAGACAAATGGATCACATTATGCACCATACTCGATAAATGGATGTTTAATTTTCGTCGTGCATGCAAATCAACATTAAATCCAACTTGACATCAATTACTTGATATTTGGATAAACAACCGACTTAGCAAAATCTCACATGTTAAGTTTAAACTTGGGGATGCACATTCATGCATTTAACCCATTTTATCAACTTTTGCATTTAACCAACCAAGAATGATCAGTACAGGCCGCTACCGCGGGCGGGATTGGGTGTCTAATTAAAGGAGTCCCCAATACGTACCCTCGCCTCTTACTCAGAAACTTTGGATAGTGGACGACGTTATCCGGGGCGAACGAGAGTTATTCTAGCGATAGAATGCTAAAAAGGGACGATTCCTTATCTTTAGTACCTATGTGAAGCACCGCTTTTTGCCTTGATTGACCTAGGTATAAAGTGGATTCGAACGGTTTCCAAGCATCCCGTAATTTCTTGGTGGCGACTCCGAACATCTCTGCATCATTTTCGAGACCTTCATCGAGACAAAACCGACCAGTCTAAAACGATCCGGTCGTAAGCATATATTATTCCGCCGAGCGTGGCTTTCCGACTGCTGCATGTCCACAGATTGGCGTGCAGGTGGTCCATGTCCACAGACTAGCGACTCTGATGGGGAAAACTAGGACACTTGGGTCTTTGCGATCCCTAGATGGTGAGACTCGAACGTGGTCTTGGTTGAAATGCATTAATTGATATTACGGTCATAAGTCGGGTTCCTTTTCCGGGCCCATAACCTAACCTTTACTGACCAATTGGCTCGTCCCGTTCGGCGTGAGTTTTCTCATCCCCGCGTTTCGAACCCTTATCGCGTCAAGCATACCATTGGTGTTACACATTTCTGTTTTGCCAAAGAGCATTCCATTCCTTCATGCACGAGGCTAGGGCACCAACCTTACACAGTTTGTTTGGATTGGCATCCCTCTTAAAAATCGAGGATTGATCGTTTGGTGTGTAACCACCCTTATTAAGCCAAAACCCGTGTCAGCATTATGCATAATATAATGAACTGTGAGCGTTTATATGCTATGTGATCATAAGTCCTTCCGTGTCATTTTCAAAATTTCAAAAACACCTTTTTGCGTCGTCGTAATGGCCGTTTCAAACTTCGGTCTTTTGCCGACCACTGCAAACCCTTTTCATGCCGTCGTAATGACGATTTTCAAACCTGGTTTTTACAACCGTTTCAAAAACACCTTTTATGCCGTCGTAATGACGATTTCAAAGCACGGGTTTTAAACCGTTTTGCGTCGACATAATGGACTTTTGCGCCGACATAATGGCCCTTTCAAAACTCGAAAATAACACACTTTTTTCGAGGCTTTTCAAATCCCGAGGACAACACACGGTTCTCGAGACCACAACAATTTCAAACCTTGCAAATCTCGATTTTCAAAACACACGATTTTGAATTTAAAAAAAAAACCCGCCTTCGGAAACAACGCATCGATTTCAAAGCCACCGCAACTTTAACTCAAACCATCTTTTGAAAACAAACCTAAGACGACCCTTTTCAACTGGCCGACTCTTTGAAGATCCTACTCTTCGAAAGCCTTCCATAAAACAACAAACGTATCTTTTTGAAAATTTTAATTTTCAAAAATTTCAGTCCACCACTCCAATTCCGCCTTGTGTCTACCGAATCAAAGCAAATGTACTTATGGGTCTCTACTTATGAGTCGTCTCACCTCGAGACTCGTTCAACGGTGTCACGCCATCGCGTTTAACGTAAGTCAAAGTCTAGTCAACACCGTCGCACCATCAATCGAGTTAGCACCGAGGCACCACGCACGGTTGCCCTCGTCTCGTTGAGCCCAAAGTGTCGTTTTCGTCCTTTGTGCTGTCTGCTTTAATCATTAAACCATGTCGGATTGGGATGTAACGTGAGCCACTTTCTGCCTCAGAACCATGGCCCTATCTTCAGCTCCGTCCAACAACAACAACGATGACAAAAGAGATCTCACAACTACTCATCTAGCCAGCCTGCTCACAGCCATTAAGGTCACTCTAGACCGTGTCGAGACCTGTATCAACACTTTGGAAAACAAGGAAACCGGAGAACATAACACTCCGCCTTTAACCGAAACTGAGAAAAGGCTTAAGCTCTTGGAAGAACAACTCTTGGCCCGTGGAAACAACATTCACCTCGAGAACAATCGGAGGTTCGAGCCTGTCGAAGATCAATTGCTTGACAAATTTACCTTAACTGATGTGCCTAAGTTCAAAGGAGTGGAGGACCCACTCAATCCCATCCGGGCCTTCAAGGATTACATGTCCATCAAAGGGGTCAAACAAGAGCTATTTACCCGATCTTTCCATCGTCCTTGGAACTGATTCCTCGTCAATGGTACAATTCCCTCGACCTAAAGAGCATTACCACTTGGGTTGAAGTCATCGTTGAATTTGCTAAGCAATACACCGACAATGTCGAAATTCAAGTCAACACCCGCACTCTTGAGGTCCTAACTCAGAATGACAACGAGGGATTCACCGAATTCCTAACCCGTTGGAGAAGGGTGAGCACCCAGTTGGTTAGCAAACCGAGCAAATCAACCTTGGTGGAGAAATTTGTCAACAACCTCCGCCCAGTTTATGCCAACCTACTAAGGTATCAGAACATCAAAACCTTTCAGGATCTGTAGATCCTCGGCACTCGTATCGAATATGACCTACGCAAGGGCGTCCTAGCCAAGACTACAGGTAGAGGCTATCAGGGGTCTACATCAACTGGGTCTCGTCCCTACGGTCAAGCAAACAAGATTGACGAGGTCAACCTGCTCGAGCCAACTGCAAAGAAAGCTGAACGTCCCCAAAGGACATTCACTAACTTGGGATCAACCTATGCTAGCGCCCTGAAAAGGCTCTTGGAACAAGGAAAACTGCAACCAATCGGGCCCACTCCAGACTAGCCTAATGCAAGTAAAACCCGCTTTTGGAACCCTAACGCCTATTGCCAATATCACCAGGTAAAGGCCGTGACACAGAAACTTGCTTCAAGCTGAAGCACGTCATCCAGGATATGATCGAGAAAGGAGAACTACCCTTACCTGCACCAGCAAAACCAAACAACAAAACAAACCCCTTGGGATTCCACGCCATCTCAAATGACGAGCAAACTCTGGATTGCTCGAATCTCATCTTGCCTATCGAGGACGATATCAATGCCTTGGAAAAGGACACCCTTGACGGGATGTTCGTATTTAGTGCCGTGACCACGCTCGCCATGTTTCAGCAAGTTGAAGAAGACATAGCCAGTCTCTCGAAAAGAAGCACCCGACTCAAGGATGCTTACCACGGGCTAATATTCAACCCACCAACACATGTACCACGCCCAAGGGAGGGTCCTTCAAGCACCCAAAACTCCCAATTCCAGAAGAGACTACTCCCGCGACCATTCTGGCATGCAGCTCACAACATAAACCCCAATAATCAACCCCACAATAATCAACCCCACAATAATCAACCTCACAAAAACTACCCCCACAAAAACTTCCCTCACAAAAACTATCCTCCAAGGAATACCCCTCCAAGGTACCCTCGCAACCCAAAAATCAACGGTATCTGGCGAGATGGCGTGGATGATGTCTACATTGTCTCAGGAAAGGGCAAACAAATCAAAGAAATTGATCACCTTACTCGATCTAGACACCATTACCAGAACCCAAACAACACAACAAATAACCTGCCAGTAACCAATGACCAAATCGTCCCGGACGTGGACGTTCAACCTATGGTTCCCGTGAACTCAATTCTCAGGCAACTCCAGAAGGCCAAGGCCGAAATATCCATTTGGCAACTAATCGCCACATCCTTCGATCACCGGCAGACTTTGCTTCAAGCCTTGGGGAAATTAACAGTGCCTTCCACCTCCTCACCCGAAGAAGTGGTAGCCCATATGACCAGGGATGTCCTTGAGTTGAACAACCCAATCATCTTCTCCGACGAAGATATCCCTCCTTTCGAAGCCAACCACAACTTGGCCTTATACATCACCGTGCAGTACTTGAAAAAGAACGTACCCATGGTGTAATACTCCGTATTTATAAGTCTTGGGGTACTCTATCGAGTAGGCCTTACTCTGTCGAGTAAGGGTAAGTTGCGTTTTAGAAAAGTTTCTGACCTGTAGGGTACTCTATCAAGTAGCCTTAGGTACTCGATAGAGTAAGGGGGTACTCTATCAAGTAGCCTTAGGTACTCGATAGAGTAAGGGGGTACTCTATCAAGTAGCCTTAGGTACTCGATAGAGTAAGGGGGTACTCTATCGAGTAGCCTTAGGTACTCGATAGAGTAAGGGGGTACTCGATCGAGTAGCCTTGGGTACTCGATCGAGTAGCCGGTTTTACGGGAAGTTTTCTCGGGTTTTGTTAATCATGCGATTAAGGTATATAAGCTTTGTCGTCATTATTCTAAATCACTTTTGCAAAACCTAAATTACTGTTTAAGAGAGAAAGCAAGCAAGTTCACCATCTTAATCGCATTGTTAGCAATTTCCGGAGTTTGGAGGGTCAGTTCCTATCGTTGTTTATACCGTTGAGTTCCTTGCGTCGAGGGTAAGATCTATGTACCCTTTTTACTGTTTTTCCTTTAAGTTGGTTAAACCCTAATATGGGGATTTGGGGGTTTTGTGTAGATTGTGATTTGGTAGTGTTTATGTGTTTGTTTGATAGGAGGAGGTTTTGTAGAAGAGCCTTTTTGATACAGCTGTTGATACCGTCTGATTGTGTGCTTTCCAGGTAGGATTTCCTACTCAGTATTAGTCCCATAATGGGATATTGGTTGATGTATTGTATTTGGTTGTTTGATATAATAATTGTATTGTGATTGTGGTTGTGATCGTTGTTGATGGTTCGCGAGGCGTGGCCTCGGCTGAGTGGGGTCACTTGCGGGAGTGGCTTCACGCCCTAGTTTCGCCTTCTGTGGAACCCGCCACAGAAGGGATGTGCACATTAATGGACAGGGTTATCGCTCATTATGAGGAGCAGGGATTTGGTGGGTACGACTGCGGTCCCCCACTAGCAGGGCTGGTCCAGTGGACAGTCGGTGATTGAGATTGTTGGGATTGGTGTGATTGTGTGTGTGTGTGACGGTTAAGCTGTCTGTTTATCTTATTGTTGATATCTTGAGTTGTGTGATTAGTACTGACCCCGTTTAAATGTTTTAAAAACTGTGGTGATCCATTCGGGGGTGGTGAGCAGTTATTGAGCAGGTATGGTATGACGCGTATGGGATAGCTGGGATGAGTCATCACGTGGCGCTTAGAAGTCTTCCGCCGTGTCGACGATGTTTTATAGCTTTAATAGTTTTAGCAGTAGACCGTCTGAGAGTTGTATTTCTTTTTATCAGTTTGGTATTGCTATGTAATCACTTTAAACTTTATTTTCTTTTAAAGTTGTTTCGTTATTGTCTTATGAATATCATGCCTCGGGTAACCGAGATGGTGGCATCCTTATACATGAGTGGTCCTGGTAAGGCACTTGGAGTATGGGGGTGTTACAAATGGTATCAGAGCGACGATCCTGAAACCTGTAACCAATGAACCCAATAAACATAGGGAGTCAAATAAAATGAACCCGGGGTAAAAGTTGTAGGAGCTAATGCAAAGGCTTGGGAGACGTCCTAAAGTCGCGAACTCGCCCTACAATTTTGAACCGGTCACATGGGATATGAGTCGGGATCGCTATGTGTTTACCTTATGTAGTGTGTACCTGTGTAGTGAAGTGTGACATGAATCAGTGGATGTATGTATGTTGAGAATGGGGAATGTGTAGAGAAAGATGGTGACGATGTGATTTTGTGTATGGTTGGTTGAAAGCATGTTGCATGATAATTGGTTTACATGTTGGTTGGAATCGTTGGAAAAGTATATGAGAATGATGAGTAATGTGTTGGAAATGGATGAATTGATTGGAAAATATGGAGTAGCAATTGCATGAGAATATGAATTTTGTGATTATGAATATGTTTAGGTGACGAAGTGTATTTGTAATGTTGTTGTATTAGTAACATGGAAATAGGATTTGTAATGTATGAGAATGTTTTGTGTTACGAAAAGTTATAAAATTTAAGCATGCGGTTAGTACATGACTAATGAGTTAAATAATATATGTGCATGATGGTTGTTGTTGCTTGATTTTGAATATGGTAACATGAGATTAGCAATACTGGTTTTATGAGTACTGAGTCGTTTTGTCTACCTTGTGGTTGTTTAAGTCGTTTGGGAAGTAAAAATCAATAGTTGTGTTTTTCGATGATAAAGAGGTTGTCTTTAAACTGTTATAACTTGAGATGCATAAATGATTTTAATGTGATTCCAATTGGAGGTGATAGTTTGTCCTTTTACGATTCTAACGATAGGCCACACGCCCAAATAGACCAAGAAACGAGTGAGTTATGACTGTTTTACGAAAACTGGACAATGCTGAGAATTGGGGTACTCGATCGAGTATCCTTGGTACTCGATCGAGTAAGGGGACACTCGATCGAGTACCTTAGCTACTCGATCGAGTAGCCCTGGTGATTTGTTTTACGTGCTTCTGATCTTCACCTACTCGATCGAGTA
Source organism: Silene latifolia (assembly GCF_048544455.1). Lineage (NCBI taxonomy): Eukaryota > Viridiplantae > Streptophyta > Magnoliopsida > Caryophyllales > Caryophyllaceae > Silene > Silene latifolia. The sequence goes on from NC_133530.1 coordinate 83,063,845, forward strand.
AGTCCCTTACTCGATCGAGTGGCATGTACTCGATCTAGTGACCCCTGTTTTGGGTCATATGCTTATCTTTTTACATTCGTTGCATATTATGTTTAATTCAAAATTGTTATTTTACTTCTTTATGCATTGTTTTACATGTAAGTTGGTCTTGATACGTAAGTTACCCAATCTTATGGGGTGGTGAGTGGCACCTTATGGTGAGTATGAGTTTGGTGGGAGGAGATGAGCTATATGTGGTTGTGCTGAGAAGTGGAAAAAGAAAAAGAATATTGATGAGCTGATTGAGGCGTAGTGCAAGTTTTGGTGAGACGTGGTGAGTGATTTATTCGCGAAATTGAGTGATGTAAAAGTAAGTGAAAGTGAGTAAGGGATGATGTGGGTCTAAGGAACGTGAGAATGAAAAGATTGAAAGGAAGGATGTGAATAGTAGCAACCTGAGATATATAACGAATTATGGAGGGAGATGGTTAGAAATTGAGTTGAGTAAGAATATATGTAATGAAAGGTCGTTTTAAAGGGGTTGAGAAGAGTGGTATATAGTGAACTTTATGGAGACATGTTGCGAGGTGGATTTGTAGACAGTGAGTGAGTTTGGGAGATTTGGTTTATTAAGAGGTGAAACTACGTGTGATTTCTTTGGGCATTTAACGACATGAAATGAAGTTGTTTAAACAGTGAACGTTGATTTTATGGATAGGTTAGTGACAAGTGTGAACGATAGCATAATAAGAGGAGATCCATGGTAAGAAAGAGTGAGATGATATCGACATGAAATAATGGGATTTGAGCTTTGGCGGAATGAGAAGGTAACCGGAGCACTAAAGAATTAGATAGAAGTAATAAGGAGTTGAGCTATTAAATGGTATTGTTGAATGTGAAGAGAAAAGAAGAGTAAAAAGTAAGCTAAGGAAAATTTTCACCGGAGTTATGTGATATGAAGGTAAGAAATCATCGAAATGTGTGGTATTATCATAAGGATGTTAGTTAATGATTATACAGAAGTTTCAGGACAACATGATTAATCATGAGTTTCGAGGAATTAAGGGAGTAAGAAGTTGGTAGAATATCTGCATGATATGAGATTTTGAGTAGAGAGTTAGATGATGACACAATTAAGGATAGTATTGGGAAGAATGCTGAGGTAATGTTGTTGATGGATTTGATGTTCGTTATTTGGGATGCTAACCACAGATAGGAAAGAAATCGTCATGTTTAGAGATGAGTGTAAGGGGTTTGATTCCCGGACAGTGGTAGTGTTATGGTTTGTGACTAGTGGTTAAGGGTGACGGTATATTAGAAAAGCAGCAAATCTAAAGAGGTTGATTTTGTAGGGACCAGATTGATAAGTATGGTTATGAAAGAGTATAAGATGTGGTTATTTGAGGCGGTTATGAGTAGTTGAGTATTAATGGAGTGGCTACATTTTGCAGAGGGTGATGGATATGCGAATGGGAGAATATGTTATGAGGTGTATACGAGTTAAGCTCGGGTGAGAGGTAACTTTTATCAGGTGGTAACTTACGTGATCAGGATTGACTGGTTGGATATGATTATGGGTCTAGGTCATATATAAATGTTTGTGTGAGGTTCTGACCTCACAAGAAATGGTATGTTGTGATAATTATAAAGTTGTTATCTGAATTTTCTGTAATACATCTTGGATACGAGAACGTAATGGAATGATGTTTAAAAAGGTAATAATTTGACTGTTTTGGCATGACTAGTTATGCTTGTCTGTATTCATGATACATGTCAATCTGTGATATGGTAAGGGGATGATATTCACGAGGTAATTATCTGTTTAATTCATAAAATATGTTGTGTTATGATTTAGTAAAGCGAATTTAAGTAAGTTTTTCTTGTCTGAGAAATTATTCCGAGTCAGTATTTACGGGAGTTGTATGCAGTTGTGATGACTATCGATGTGGTTGTTGTGCCTCGGGTGGTGATCCGGGCACGGTACATAGTGCTATGATGCGGGTATTTTCGCATCATGCGGTGTGGTCATTGGTGGCGGTGTTGTGATGCCGTCACCGGTTGTGGTGGAGTAGGTGGGATGATTATGATTCGAGTTTCCAAAGTACATACCAGTCATACATAGATTGTTGTTTTGTTTGATGTTGCTTCTGTGAGTTTCAACAGTTTGTACGATAGACATTGTTTTGTTATTGATATTCTTACCAGGTTAAGTTGGGAATGAGGGTAGAATATGATATGAAATAGAGTGGTATATGTTTTCGCTGTTGTCATGGTATAGTGATATTCTGTTGATGGGACACGGTTGTGAGAGGTTGTTACAGTAATTTTGATCTTGTTCTAGATAAGGCTTTAGTGGACATGGTAATAGCAAGTGATTCGTAGAACATGTGTAGTAATGATCTGATATATGCAGGTGGTTCATAATCCTTTGTTGAGACAGTGAGTGTAGGGCGTTGAGTAATTAGTGTCGTGTTAAGTTATGTATGAGGCTTGCGGTAATAAAAGAAAGGAACTTGAGGATCTATTGTGAGTGTACGTAACAAGTGTGGATCGTGAGTTATGCTTTTGGCGGTAAGAGTTTTATGTAGTTTATATAGAGAGGTGTGTCATGTTGCGGTAATAGGGAACAAGTGAAGTTTTGGGTTAAATTAAGGATTTTGTGGTATAGGTTAGGTGGTGTGACGAGAGAAGTGAAGTATGAGAGTTGTTTACGTAAGTGAGCCTTGGGTATGTGCATGGCGAGTGTTTAGATTATAGGTGGTTATCTTTGACATGCGATGGTGATGAGGATTATGAAAAGATATATCTAGGATTTAGTATTAGTGAGTTACGAGGACGTAACATTTATCTTAAGAGGAGTAGGAGGCGATAAAAGAGAGTTTCATGGTGGTGCATGTTGTAATATAATTGGAAGTAGAGTGTTAGCGTAGTGTAAAGGAGGGATTTGTTTTGTGGATAATACTTATAAAAGGCCATGGCCGTGCTTGTAGTAGTGTGATGCTTCGGAGTATGAGAATATTTTATATAATGTTGACAGTTGGAGGATGATGTTATGAGTCTGAGTAAACTTCGAGGACGAAGTTCCTTTTAAGGGTGGTAGAATGTAACATTCCGTTTGATGTCTAGGAGTGTCTTGATTTTGGATTTGATAGTGGATGATATTATGGAGCTAGCAGTGTTAGTGGATGGTGGTTGGTTATGTATGAAGTTGGTGTCGTGAGAGATATATATGTGGTGGATACGATATCGTGAGTCATGTTAAGGAAGTAAACATAGTTGGTGGAGTGGGTGTTAAGAGTTCATGTTTTATGTTTGGTCGAGTTTTTGAGTTCTTAGTTATGTTGTTGTGTCTTGGTCGAGTTAGTATGGTTGTTTTTAGAGTATGGGTTGAACTTCGGGGACGAAGTTCTTTTTAAGGAGGGAAGACTGTAATACTCCGTATTTATAAGTCTTGGGGTATTCTATCGAGTAGGCCTTACTCTGTCGAGTAAGGGTAAGTTGCATTTTAGAAAAGTTTCTGACCAGTAGGGTACTCTATCAAGTAGCCTTAGGTACTCGATAGAGTAAGGGGGTACTCTATCAAGTAGCCTTAGGTACTCGATAGAGTAAGGGGGTACTCTATCAAGTAGCCTTAGGTACTCGATAGAGTAAGGGGGTACTCTATCGCGTAGCCTTAGGTACTCGATAGAGTAAGGGGGTACTCGATCGAGTAGCCTTGGGTACTCGATCGAGTAGCCGGTTTTACGGGAAGTTTTCTCGGGTTTTGTTAATCATGCGATTAAGGTATATAAGCTTTGTCGTCATTATTCTAAATCACTTTTGCAAAACCTAAATTACTGTTTAAGAGAGAAAGCAAGCAAGTTCACCATCTTAATCGCATTGTTAGCAATTTCCGGAGTTTGGAGGGTCAGTTCCTATCGTTGTTTATACCGTTGAGTTCCTTGCGTCGAGGGTAAGATCTATGTACCTTTTTTACTGTTTTTCCTTTAAGTTGGTTAAACCCTAATATGGGGATTTGGGGGTTTTGTGTAGATTGTGATTTGGTAGTGTTTATGTGTTTGTTTGATAGGAGGAGGTTTTGTAGAAGAGCCTTTTTGATACAGCTGTTGATACCGTCTGATTGTGTGCTTTCCAGGTAGGATTTCCAACTCAGTATTAGTCCCATAATGGGATATTGGTTGATGTATTGTATTTGGTTGTTTGATATAATAATTGTATTGTGATTGTGGTTGTGATCGTTGTTGATGGTTCGCGAGGCGTGGCCTCGGCTGAGTGGGGTCACTTGCGGGAGTGGCTTCACGCCCTAGTTTCGCCTTCTGTGGAACCCGCCACAGAAGGGATGTGCACATTAATGGACAGGGTTATCGCTCATTATGAGGAGCGGGGATTTGGTGGGTACGGCTGCGGTCCCCCATCGGGCGGTGGGTCCAAAGGGGACGATCGGTGATTGAGATTGTTGGGATTGGTGTGATTGTGTGTGTGTGTGACGGTTAAGTTGTCTGTTTATCTTATTGTTGATATCTTGAGTTGTGTGATTAGTATCTTGACCCCGTTTAAATGTTTTAAAACTCGTGGTGATCCATTCGGGGTGGTGAGCGATTATTGAGCGTATGGTATGACGCGTATGGGATAGGTGGGATGAGTCATCACGTGGCGCGTTAGAAGTCTTCCGCCGTGTCGACGATGTTTTATAGCTTTAATAGTTTTAGCAGTAGACCGTCTGAGAGTTGTATTTCTTTTTATCAGTTTGGTATTGCTATGTAATCACTTTAAACTTTATTTTCTTTTAAAGTTGTTTCGTTATTGTCTTATGAATATCATGCCTCGGGTAACCGAGATGGTGGCATCCTTATACATGAGTGGTCCTGGTAAGGCACTTGGAGTATGGGGGTGTTACACATGGTCTTGGTGGACGTTTGATCTGCGGTTAATGTCATTCCTCTCAAAACAACTCATAAACTAGGGATAAAGGAAGTTGACCTAGTCCCGACCAATGAAGGAGTTCGCGCCTATGACAGTACTCGCTGTAAGGTCGCAGGCCTCATCACCATGACCATCACAACGGGACCCCTAGAGAGATAAGCTAGTTTCCCAGTGGTCGATATCGACACATCATTCAATATGCTTCTAGGGTGCCCCTGGATCCATGCTGCCAAAGCCGTCACATCAACCCTTCATCAGAAAATCAGGGTCCTCTTCAACGGAAAAAAATCACAATCCCTGCACCCCTAATTAAAGCCGTCATGAAAAAGGGGATAGCCTCTCAAGTCACTTAAGCGGTCGACAATGAAATGTGGGGGTTCCAAGGGGTGAATGCCCTAACCTCATCTTGATGCGCCAGGGGTACTTCCCGGGCATGCCTCTCAACCTACTAAAAAGCACCTTGTCTCCCCAGAAACAGGCCAAGGTCCCCGACATCCCTTTCGGACTAGGCTACGAGCCGACCGATGAACACATCCAGAAAATGGGTCTTCTTGTGAGAAAGCGCAAAAGGCAAGGAGTTATCCTTCGCCCCTACCACTTGACCCTCAATGGCTACTTCGTCCCCGGGGGAGAGTCTGAGCTTTACAATGGCTTCCCCGAGCCAATCTACGACCCCATATCAAAGGTCAAGCACCCGGATGTAGAAGTCTTTCAAGACTGCTATTTCATCCTCGACAACACCAAAACTTCATCAACCAAGTCTGAATCGACCCCTTGTCTAGACGGGCAAGCCGTGAGCCTCTTTTTCGGAGAAGACAACATCAAGCACCTTAACTACGAGGACATCATAAACAATGCTCCCACAGACAACCAGTTCGACCCCACTGCCTTAATCTCTGATGCTAACCCAGAGAAAGCTATCCAAGGCTGGAGAAGGACTATCAAGTGGAACGATCGTCAAGGCCGCACCCTCAAGATCACAACTGGAGAAGGCACCATGTTCAAAAAGGGAGGTGAAGACGAATCTGGGTTCGAGTCTAAGTCTGATGACAAGTCTTAGTTAGATTTTGTCTTAGGTCTTAACGCTCTCGGTGCCCCGGTCAAAGTCCCTTTTCCACTATTTTATCACAAGCTTGTGGCTGCCTCAGAGGTTGAGTCAACCAAAGTCACTCCTACTCCTGCAGAAGGTAGCAACCTGGAGCTTGTTCCAGGAGCCACCTCCTCTATTTCGTCACCTCTAATTGCCCATGAGATGTATGTCCTATCCGAGCTTTTCGCTCAGGTCGACTTAATGAATGCTAAGTTTGCTTACAACTCATCTCAATTTAACAGCAATACAATTTTGAACCAATATGAGGAATTTGACTTTAGTGACTACCTACCTCACCTTGCCAAAGAACACGACAAACGCGAACATAGAACACCTATCATTGAGGAGACCGAACCCATCAACGTAGGGACCGACAATGCACTTCAAGAGCTTAAGATAAGGACCACCCTTTGTAGGAAATATCGGTATACCTCCCTTTTAATTATAAGGATTATAACGAAATTATGATTATGAAATTTCTAGTCATAAATGAAATTGCATAAACAAAAAGAATAAGATTAAGAATCAACCTTCGGTCCTAGCAAAATGGCCTAAGAACAATATCAAAATGATATTCTCCTAATTGTTGCAGCCAAGATGCTCCGAGAAATGCCCCTCAAATTGCTAGAATGAGATCCCCAAAAGTTGTTAATTATTTTAGGGTTTATGTTTTTGTGTGATGAGAGGAAAAATTAGGTCAAAGAGGAATGAGAAAAATGATCCCCTAAATCCCTCTTAAAACCGTGTGGAATGGAGTGAATAAAGGGGAGATATTTTTCTTCCATTTATTCCTCTTATTCGGTTTTTCCACCTACCAAAAATAAGGAGATTAAATCTTCTTATTTTGGTAGTATACAAAATGTATATAAAGTGTATTATTTATAAATTCTCATTTATTTTATTCCGTATTAATAAGTCTACACACAACACTTGCGATCGATTTATTAATGCCTATTCTGTAATAATTTATTATGACAATATCGTATAATATATACTTTAACTATAAATATCGCATATTTATAATTAGCTAATTAAATATAACCGATTACGTTTAATTACGAATTAACATCTTAATTCGTTTAAGCTAACATTATATACATTAATTAAATGTAACAGTTTATATTCAATTTACGAATTGACAGTTAATTCGCCTCAGCTAATATTATTTAACTGTATTAGATAATCGTCTCATCATCACTTTGACTAACTGTTTAGTCAAATACATGGACTAACCTTTTAGTCATATAAGGCATCAATGTGATTATATTTTCATAATCACATCTCTCAAACACATCCTTTAGGTGTGACTTTTAGGGACCAGTTGATCACCGCCATCAGTATGCTAATAACATCGAACTTTCTAGCAAGCCAACCGTTATTAGGTAATCGTTAATCAACTGATAAAATACTAAGTATACCCTTGTGAACATATAAGAGATTTATAAATGTTATCACACTAATTGTGGAGGACACAAGCTCCAACAATCTCCCACTTGTCCTCACAAGTGTATGTGCGATAACCGATTCTCATATCCTAAAATTTCTCCCACTCAATGTAAAAAAATTTGCAAAATCCGTATTCACAAAGGTCGTATTTTACAAGTGATCAATATCAAGAGTGGTTTCCCCGACTAGAGAGTAACTTAACTGATAAACGAATCGTCATTCGAGCATGGCCATGCATTTCAGTTACAACTCCTCGAGTGGCCCTGAGAAATAACTAAACCTGATAAAGGTTGGATATTTTCTTCAACTCGAATTCCGTAGATTTAAGCACAGTATGAAATGACCCAGAAAAAAACTACTTAGCCTCCTGTTACGGCAGACCATAAGAAAGAAACCAAAGTCACCCAAAAACTGCCTTAATCTCAAGAGACAGTCGATAGTCAAAAGAATCGACTCTAGGAACACAATGGACGTCCAATCCACGACCTGGCATCGAATGTTTTTAAACATTTAGGACTCCATTACGTTGTCACAATATGTCCTACGAGGTATCGTTATAACTCGCATCTGTGATCGATCAGCTAACTGTTTGACTTATGGCTCGTTGAACCCACCATCAATCAACTTCACAAAATAATAGCCAGAGTTATCAGCTCATGTAGGCGATTACGGACCAAAACAAATATAATGTAATTCAGTTCACTTTGTGGCGTTCAATGTTATCAGTACAATCCACATGAAAAACAAAATATGAAATAAAACGATGAAGTTATAAATAGCATATGAAAAAGATAATGTATCGATTTCATAATCAACTAGTACAACTCAGGAACACGTTTAATTCCCATGGAAATAACGTGCCCTTCATGCTTATCATAATTCAATGGTTTAGTGAGAGGGTCCGCGATGTTGTCATCCGAAGCTATCTTGTCAATCACTATCTCCTCTTGCTCCACGTAATCACGGATCAGGTGAGCTTTTCGATGTACATGTCTAGACTTATTGCTAGACTTGGCTCCTTAGCCTGGAAGATGGCACCTCTATTGTCACAATAGATAGTGATCGGGTCATTCGAACTAGGAACTATCGTAAGTCCTTGTAAGAATTGACGCATCCATATAGCAACCTTTGCTGCTTCCGAAGCGGCATAGTACTCGGATTCAGTAGTAGAATCTGCTACAACATCCTGTTTGGAACTCTTCCTGCTGACCGCAACACCATTAAGAGTGAAGACGAACCCGGACTGAGATTTTGAATCATCTCGATCCGTTTGGAAGCTAGCATCTGCGTAACCGATTGCGCATAGCTTCGTATCTCCTCCATAAGTCAATACCCTATTCTTAGTCCTCCGTAGGTACTTAAGGATGTTTTTAACAGCTATCCAGTGTGTTTCACCTGGATTATCTTGGTACCGACTCGTCATAATCAATGCATATGCCACGTCTGGACGTGTGCATATCATGGCATACATGATTGATCCTATGGCTGATGCATAAGGAACACGACTCATGCGTTCAATTCCTTCAGGCGTCGTGGGTGACTGAGACTTGCTCAAATGCATCCCAGACGTCATTGGAAGGTTCCCCTTTTTGGAGTTGGTCATGCTGAACCTTTCAAGAATCTTATCCAAATAAGACTCCTGACTCAATGATAACGTCCGTCGTGATCTATCTCTATAGATACGGATTCCCAATATACGTTGTGCCTCACCCAGATCTTTCATCTGGAAATGGTTCTTCAACCATCCTTTAACCGAAGATAAGAGAGGAATGTAATTCCCAATCAAGAGTATGTCATCGACATACAATATCAAGAAAACAATCTTGCTCCCACTCGACATGATATATAAGCATGGTTCCTCGACCGATTGAGTGAAACCATACTCTTTTATCACCTGGTCGAAACGATGATTCCAACTCCGAGAAGCTTGCTTAAGTCCATAAATGGAACGCTTAAGCTTGCACACTTTCTTAGGATTTTCAGGATCTATGAAACCTTCGGGTTGTGCCATGTACAACTCCTCCTCCAAATAACCGTTTAAGAAGGCGGTTTTCACATCCATTTGCCAAATTTCATAGTCATGAAAAGCGGCAATCGCTAAGATTATCCGAATGGAACGTAGCATAACTACGGGTGTAAAAATTTCATCATAATGCAATTCCTGCACTTGAGTGAAACCTTTTGCCACTAGTCGTGCCTTATAAGTATCTGGTTGCCCGTCTACAGAACGCTTTATTTTGTAAAGCCATTTGTACTGTAGAGGTTTTACCTTATTAGGTAAATCAACTAGATCCCATACGTCATTCTCATACATGGAGTCCATCTCGGATTGCATGGCTTCAAGCCATAGCTTTGAGTCGGAACAGGTCATGGCACCTTTATAGGTAGCGGGTTCATTACTCTGTAGGAGCAAAACGTCACTCTCCTCGACCATACCAATGTATCTGTCTGGAGGATTAGAGACTCTACCCGACCTCCTAGGTTCATGAGGAATATTAACTGTATCACCAGCTGAAAGAACAACTTCCTCCATTTGTTCCTCGGTTGTTGGTTCTTGAATCTCCGACAGCTCGAAGGTTCTATTACTTGACTTGTTCTCGAGAAATTCTTTCTCAAAGAACGTCGCACTAGCCGCAACAAAAACTCGATGTTCGGTAGGCGAATAGAAGTAATGACCAAACATTCCTTTTGGATAACCAATAAAGTATGTCTTGACCGATCGCGGGCCGAGTTTATCCTCGTGTCTCTACTTGACATAAGCCTTGCAGCCCCAAAACCGAATAAAGGACAAGTTAGGGACCGTTCCCTTCCACATTTCATATGGAGTCTTGTCGACAGCTTTAGTCGGACTTCGGTTAAGTATAAGAGCAGCTGACAAAAGAGCAAAACCCCATAATGAATCAGGTACTACCGTGTGACTCATCATGGATCGAACCATATCAAGTAGTGTTCAATTTATCCATTTGGACACACCATTTAATTGAGGTGTTCCAGGTGGAGTTAACTGTAAAACGATTCCACAGTCTTTAAGGTGTTGATCAAACTCATTTGAAAGATATTTGCCACCCCGATCTGAACGGAGTGTGGTTCTCAACCTTATTCTGGTTTCCTTGAATTTCTCAAAGGACTCACTTTTATGCTTCATTAAGTAGACATATCCGTATCTACTCAAATCGTCTGTGAAAGTGATAAAATATCTATAGCCATCTCTAGCGGTAATTGACATAGGTCCACATACATCAGTATGTATGAGTCCTAATAGGTCACTAGCGCGCATTCCAACACCTTTGAAGGAAATTCGAGTCATTTTGCCGATAAGACATGATTCACACGTGCCAAATGTAGAAAAATCGAATGCGGGAATAGTCCCATTCTCGAGAAGTTTCTTTACACGTTTTTCATTTATGTGTCCCATTCGACAATGCCATAGATAAGTTTGATCTTTGTCACCAACCTTTAATTTCTTATTATTCACGTGTAATATATTCGTGGTTTGATCTAAGATGTAAATTCCATTCATGGAAACTACTTTGCCATAAACCATTTCATTAAAAGAGAAAATACAGCTATTATCTTTTATTGAAAATGAAAAACCGTCTTTATCAAGTACGAAAACAGAAATAATGTTCTTAGATAAACTGGGTACATAGTAACAGTTATATAAATATAACTCAAAACCACTTGGGAGTTGGATTACGTATGTTCCCTTTGAGACTGCAGCAACTCTAGCTCCATTCCCGACTCGCAGGTCCACATCACCCTTTCCGAGAGGTGTGATGTAGTTTAGGCCCTGCAAATGATTACACATATGAGAACCACAACCAGTATCAAGTACCCAAGTTCCGAAACTTGCATGGTTACTCTCAGTCATATGAATATAAGATGACATACCAACAAGAGTGACGCGGCCTGCTTTTATGTCCTCGTGGTACACGGGACAGTTCCTCCTCCAATGTCCAGTCTTGTGATAATGGTGGCACTCAATGTCACCGCCCTTGCTCTTTGCTTTGCCCTTACCCTTATTCTTGTTGGAAATCATGAGAACATCTTGCTTCACGCTCCCACTCAATTTCATATCCTTCTCGGTCTGTACGAGAAGTGAGTGTAGCTCATGAGGACTTTTCTTCATGTCATTCATGTAGTAATTTGCCCTAAAAAGGGCAAAACCATCATGAAGTGACTGAAGCATACGGTCAATGACTATGCTCTCACTGATTTTGCAATCAAGTGCCTCCAATTTCTCGACATTCTCAATCATGTTAAGAATGTGTGGGCTAACCGGTTGGCCCTTCTGGAGTTTCGCATCAAAGAAGCGACAGGTATGCTCATAAGTAACAATTCTCGGTACTTTTGAGAACTCATTAGTGAGCGTGGTGAAAATCTTGTTTGCACCTTGGGCAATGAAGCGTCTTTGCAAATTGGTTTCCATTGCAAAGATGAGTACGTTCTTTATCGCACCCGCTTCCATGACGAAATCACTATAAGCAAGTGACTCATTAACTCCTGCATTGGGGCCTGAGTTTACCGGTATTGGCTCAGTTAAGTACTTGAGCTTACCGTCAGCAATGGCAGCATTCCGTAATGATGCCTCCCAGTCCGCAAAGTTGGACCCGTCATTCTTCAGTCGAATGAACTGATTCATGTGGTCCATGAAAGCTTTTAGCCAGGACTCGCGTCCAAGTGTGACACTTGGCATTGGGATTTCGTTATTTCCAGCCATTTGTTGTAACAGTATTATCAAAATAAAACGTATTCTACACTGCGAAAAGAAGAAAAATATAATAAGCATTCTCATCGTTATGATTTAAGTCTAATGCAATACTGTTATAATGCGAAGACTCAAGCATTTATACAATTGACCTCCCTCAAGAATTATATAAATAATCTCAAGACTCAATTATCTGTAAATTGATAAGCCAACCTCTTGGCTAATTCTACTTATAGAATTCTCGGTCGATAAATTTCTGTAAATTCTATCTTTAGTTCATCATAATCACGAGAAACTCTTCGGATTATAATGTTGAGGTAAACTAAGTCAACACAAACTACTTACCCAACGTGTAGATACCTCATTTCTGCACCTCCCGCAAACCACCCGGTGATGATTGGGCCGCATGTTTGATACGCGGAACGATTTGTGACAATTCGTAAGATTATCGTCAAGTGATTGCTCAAATATTAATGTCTACCTCTTAGTTGTCATCTACGTGCCGATACGGTCGTTTTGACAGTAATTAGAGTACATTCGGAGTCCGGGCCTAAAACCGTCTCCATTTTCTCGATAACCATTAAATCCAGAGTCGAATGTTCGAATGCTCCGGATATTTCTATTCCATATTTCATAAATTTTATCTTTTAGTAAACAATTTCCGTAATATTCACATAAGATATTAAGGAAAACCGAATTATTTCCGTCCTACCATAACTCAAACACGGAAATCTTTCTTCCGGAGGAAACCCCTTGGGAACAGACGCAGGCAGTGCTGCGCCTCTTCCAAGAGACGCAGTGGCTGCTGCGCCTCTTCCCATGCCCTTTTCTGCATATTTCTCGTATCTTTTTCATATCTTTCCGAGATTCACTTCCAAAGAGTCTCCGAAACCCTAATTCCTCCGCGTGATTAGTATAAATAGGAGCCTTCGCTCCTCATATTTCTCACGCGAGTGTCCGCCCTTCTCTTCTCCCTTTGCATTCTAGACTTTGTTCTTACTTTTTGGCGTCTACGTGCTTGAACTTTCGACCACGTAAGCTCGGATCCTTCTGAGTACCAGCCTCCCCGTTTGCATGACCGACCAATTTGACCAACTACACATCAATCAACTTAATTAACATAATCGTTTTCCTCTTACGAGGGCACTTTCTTTGCATTCGCGTCGAGCATCACTAATCGATATCTTAGTCCTTCTCGTTTCGTCAACATGTAAGTCTGAGGGTGTAATCTCTCTTTTATTTATTGTATTTACTTTTTTGTATCACAATTGTAAGGTTTATGTAGAAAATACCATTAAAACCGATTTCTAAAACCATGCTCTAAAACCTCCTTTTACGGATTTCCAGTAGATAACCGTCGAGAAAGGACGCAAAGAATCGCTGCTGCGCCTCTTGAAGGAGCGCAGCCTTCTGCCGCGCCTCTTCGTGAGGCCGCCAGCCTCGCTTCCTTTCTTCTTCGTTCGTCCTCTGTTATTCGTCGAAATTCTTTTATTTGTTTCGTTGGTTTGTTAATTCTTCGTCATAATAGCATTAATTCACATGTATATTATAATCATCATCTTTAACATGTTTTAATTCGTCACAAATCCGACTTAAATCCCAAATAATCCAATATTTGCGGGTTTTCGTCATTAAATTCAATTCCGGGTTATAGAGATTCAATTTGTTCATATTGAGTTTCTGGAATTCGTCTTTGATATAGTTTTCATCTGTTATTTGTCATATTCATCGCATATTCGTCATTAATCCATCGTATCTAACTTAATTAATTGACTTAATTTGTTTAGCTTGTTAATATTTTTCACTCCTGTAATTAATCCATCCTATATTAATTCGTTTAATTCCGTGTCATTCATGTTTTACTGTTTTCACGACCCATTCGTATGTTAAATAACCCATTAATCACTTCAATCCGAGTAAATAATACCAATTGATCATTAAATCACCAATTAATATTAACGGCTTGCAATTACGGCTTCACAGCCAGAACTGAGCCAAGGAACAGACGCAGCGTCTGCTGCGCCTATTCCAAAGGACGCAGCTCTGCTGCGCCTGTTCCTGGCTGAGTTCTGTCCCTGAACTCCGTTTCTGCCTTGACCTAGCATAATTAGTTTACATATTAACTAACTATTAACCGTAATATCGCGCTAATTCCTGTTCGTTAATTTATTTGATTCTTTCTTTTGTTCTTTTATTCTTTTTCTCAAATTATCCGTTTTAAAGGTATTTTCGACATAAATCGCCTATTCCGTTGTAATTAATGTAATTTTCATTATTGTAATTTTCTTTACTGTATTTCTTTTATCATTTGTATGTTTTCACATGTAAATGAGCATTAAATCCAACTTCGACCCAATTACATGCTAAATTAATTGTTAACCGACTTAGTCTAATCTTCACATGTTAGGATTAAAACTTGGATGTTGCATTGCATGCATATAACCGACAATATATCAAGTACGAATAACTTCCCTAATCATTAGTAGAGGCCGCTATCGAGGCGGGCGGGATTAGGTGTTCGATCAAAAGAGCTTCCTAATACGTACCCTCACCCCTTACTCCAGATATCTGTGAACACCCGTGTTCATTGGCATCCACGAGAGTCATTCTAGACATAGAATGCTAAGGGTAACGATTGCTTAGTGTTCATGTCTCTACTTTGTGTCTTGACATGACACGAGGTATTCGAACGGTTCCAATTTCCCATAAAAATTGGTGGCGACTCCATACAAAAATGCAAACGCTTGTTTCTCTTTTTCTCCCAAGCGCCCCCGTGGGTGGCCTGCTGTCCACAGTTTGGCGACTCCACTGGGGATAATACACTTACGTGTAGCAAGGGTGAAACTTGAACAAGGTTAGGGAATAGTTTGTACAAGACAATTGTCGGTTTTCATAACTCGGTCTTCCTAGACTGTTTTATTCGGCCTTCCTAGGCCCAACCCAACCCATTCGACCAATCGTCCCGTTTAAACGGTCCTAATTCTTATTTGGGCCTAAGGATGGATAGCGATTGACGTCATCCATACCATGATGCTTACTCTTGTTTGTATCAAGGGCCTTCACTACTTGAGGAAATGGACTAGGAATTGGCCTTACTCTTGTTTGGTACGAGCCTCTCCACAGACTTCGGGTTTGATGTTTCGGTATGGCAACCCACCCTTTAAACCAAAACCCTTTATTATGCACTCAGCATCCCGTTATAATGCTTGTATAAATGTGTATACCTTACGTGATTACCACTTCTAAACAAAACCATGACGATTTTTCAAAAATCAAAACCCATTTTCAAACAAAAATTTCGAAAGAGGCTTTCAATTAGCGCAAAATCCGGTCAAAACTCTGTCCGTTTGTCGTGTCAAAATTCGGGCCACAAGCCCATTTCAAAACCTCACTTCGAGTCCACTCCTACAACTACACTACAGTTGACTAGGACACACATTTTCAAAAACCTTGTCTTTCTTCAAAGCGCACTCAACACAAGTGGCACACACCCACTTCACGAGTCAAAACTTTTCTTTCTTTTAGCAAATGTGTTAGAACGGTCGATCGTGTTTTGATTAAATCGCCGATCTCTTATCCAGTTTTCAAGATGCCCGGATCAAGTGATGAAACAAACCTCCACCAACTTCAAGATGGTAATGATCGAATCCTAGCCGCGCTAGCCCAAATGCAAGTTACCCAAAACCAAGTCTATGACCGCCTTGAGCTCATTGAGGGCCGTATCTATGCCGTAGAGGGAAGGTTGCCTCCTCATGAAAGTGAAGTACTACGTGACTCTGACAATGAATCCAAGGATGAAAATCCTCTCATGGGGATGACTGCAGCTGAGAAAAGACTCCAATACTTAGAGGAGCAATTGATGTACCTTAAGGGGGATGACATTTATAGGGAGAATAATCGCAAGTATGAGGCCGTCAATTCCAAATTGCCAACTAACTGTAATATGACGGATATCCCTAAGTTCAAGGGACACGAGAACCCTTTGAACCACATCCGTGCCTTGAAGGATTACATGTCTATCAAAGGCATCAAACCCGAGATGTTCTTAAGGATCTTTCCTTCATCTCTTGACACCATCCCGAGGCAATGGTTCTATTCTTTAGATCACAAGAAGGTCGCTACTTGGGAAGACGCCGCAATCGAGTTCTCTAAACAATATGCGGATAATTCCGAGATCCAAGTCAACATGCGTACTCTAGAGGTTCTTACCCAAAATGACAAAGAAGGATTCACCGACTTCCTAAGTAGGTGGAGGAAGACTAGCACTCAACTAGTTGAATGCCCGGATGAAGCTACTCTTGTGGAGAAGTTTGTGGATAATCTCAAACCCATCTATGCCAATCATTTGAGATACCAAAACATCAAAACTTTCAAGGACCTAACCGTACTAGGGACAAGGATTGAAGATGACATCCGTAAAGGACTCTTGTCCAAAACGGTAGGTCGAGGATATCAAGGGTCCACAAGTCGTTCATACGGCTCTACTAGCAAGACCGATGAAGTTAACCTTCTCGAGCCATCCAAGAAAAGTACCCCACCAAGGAAATTCACAAACCTTGGGGACACTTACTCCAACGCTCTAAAAAGGTTAATGAAGCAAGGTAAACTCCAACCCATTGGACCTACTCCCGAACCCGAAAGGAAGTCCAAGTTCTGGGACGAGAATACGTACTGCGAATACCATAGGGGCAAGGGGCACGACACAGAAAAATGTTACAAGTTGAAAAACGTGCTTCAAGACATGATTGAAGATGGTCGACTACCAATACCACCGGGAGGCAAGCCCAACAACACTCAGAATCCTCTTGGAGTTCTAGAGATCACAAGTGATGAATCTACCTTAGATTGCTCACACCTCATTTCTCCAATCGAAAATGAAATTTATGCAATCGAGAATGAAGGGCTCTACTCTACCATCTCCCCTACCATTTCCGACTTCATCACATGGGCAAGGAGTGTGGATAGACAAGTTTGGGAATTAGAAAATGTGGTGATAACTTTACGCGATCCCAACGCAACACCCGAAGAACATGTGCCACTAATCTTCTCTCAAAATGCTACTATGCGAGAAGTAGTCACCGTGGTTGACAAATTAGTCGACCAAATCATACGACTGGAAGATGATATCATGAGAATGAGGGAACTAACTGTAATCAATGGAGTTTGAGCCGATGATGACGAGGACGAGTATCTCATTGAAAACTCCCTAGTCAAAGAAATAGTCCAAAATGGTGAAGACCAAGATGTGGACCACCTAACTCGTTCGGGTCGTCCATATCAAAGCACTACTCAAAATGGTCCAACCAACGTCATCACACCAAATGACAACGAAGATGACTCCACTGATCATTTGCTCAAGCAATTACAGAAGACAAAGGCTGATCTTTCAGCCTGGCAATTAGTAGCAAGCTCATTTCCACATCGCCAAGCTTTACTGCAAGCTTTGGCCAAGCTAAATGTAGCACATAACTCCACTCCTGAAGATGTAGTCAACTTGGTCTTCCAAGAATCACCGAAGCTAAGTAATCCTATTACTTTCTCGGACGAAGATTTGCCACCTTTTGGCGCTAGTCATAACCTTGCTCTATACATCACTGTCATTTGTCTAAAGAAGAATGTGCCAATGACCTTGGTGGATGACGGCTCCGCGGTCAACGTCATACCTCTCAAAACGGCATACAAGCTAGGCATGAAAGAGTCGGATTAGACCTCTACCAATCAAGGTGTGCGTGCGTATTGACGGTACACGACGAAAAGTGGTAGGACTTGTTAACCTAACCATAGCCACAAGGCTAATCGAACGAAAGGTTAACTTCCAAATAGTGGACATTGAAGCTTCATTCAACATACTTCTGGGAAGGCCGTGGATTCACGCTTCCAAAGCGGTAACATCCACCCTTCATCAAAAGATCAAGATCCCACTAAATGGCAAAGTAGTGACGATCACTTCGTCACCCATCAAGGCAATAATCGAAAAACAGTCGAACAATCAAGTCCTTGCGGATCCTGTATACGAACTTGTGGGCTTCCAAAGTGTAAGTGTCATAGAAAGTGAATTAGCACCCTTGTATTATGATCCCTACTCCAACTTGGTGGTCAACCACATACTCAAATCCCAGGGATACTTCCCTGGAATGCCTTTGAACCCTATTCGGAAGAATACCTTCGCACCATACAAGGAAGGCAACTCAAAGAGGATACCACTTGGACTAGGGTACAAACCCATGAAAGAGGAGGTTCTCGAAATGCTTGCCCAAGTCCAAAACCGCAAGCACGTAGGAGTCCAAATGCGACCCTATCTCCCTACCTTAAATGGGTACTTTGTTCAAGAAGGAAGTCTAGAACTCTTTCACGGATTTCCCGAGCCTTGGCATTATCTTGAGAGGAAGCTAGCCGGATTCGAGGTCTTTCACGATTGCTACTTTATCCCTCCAGAAACGGTTCCTACCGTCAAAACGCGTCAAGAACCTTGCTTAGACGAACAAGCTGTTAGCCTATTGTTTGGAGAAGATAGATTCGTTAGGGCCGCGCAGGATGAGATCATTACCATGATACTTCAAGACGATCGCTTCAACCCCACCGCGTTAATCACAGAAACCGACACAAGACAGCAGAAAGGATGGAGAAAATCAATCAAATGGACCAACAATAAAGGAAGACTCTTCAAACTCACCACTGGAGAAGGAGAGATGTTCAAAGGAGAACCAGAAGACGATGAGTTCGAGTCGGAGTCGGAGTCAGAGTCGGAGTCTAGAGAAGTCATTAGAGAGTCTACTCCTGTCGTCATCCCCACTCCCTTTGTTTCTCCTAGATTAGCCTCGAGTAGTCACAGTAGTTCGGGAAATGCCCCAACCACTGTCCCTTTGCCGCCACTGACCATGGATCAGTTGGCTTCTTTGTTTCAACTCTACTCAAATTTTAATATGAATAAATCAGGTTCTGCTTACTCTTTGTGTTATCTTGAGTGCAATTCTGTTTATGATGATACTGAGGATGACCAAGACCCAGACTCGATCGAAATACCTCCCTACGTAGCCAAATAAATACTACAGGAAGGGGAAGGGGGACCAGTAATGGAGGACACCGAACCCATCAATGTAGGAACCGAACTAGAACCCCAAGAACTTAGGATAGGGACTACCTTGAGCTCTACCGAAGGGCCGATTTCATAGACCTCCTAAATGAATTCAAAGACGTTTTCGCTTGGTCCTACAAAGACATGCCAGGGATCGACAGGGATATTTCCGAACATAGGATTCCGATTAAACCAGGCTTCAAACCTGTAAAACAGAAGCTTCGATGAATGAGAACAGAATGGGCTCTAAAAATTAAGGAAGAAGTTGATAAGAAATTCAAAGCCGGGTTCATCAAAGTTTCCGAGTATTCTGACTGGGTAGCTAACATAGTACCCGTACCCAAAAAAGATGGGAGAATCCGTGTTTGTGTTGACTTTAGGGACTTAAACAAAGCAAGTCCAAAAGATGACTTCCCTCTACCTCACATCGACATATTGGTGGACAATACTGCTGACCACGCATTACTGTCCTTCATGGATGGGTATGCGGGTTATAATCAAATCAAAATGGCCATGGAAGATATGCATAAGACCGCCTTTGTCACCCAGTGGGGAACCTATTGCTATACGGTAATGCCGTTTGGATTGATCAACGCCGGAGCTACATATCAACGCACCGCAACTACACTCCTACATGACATGATGCACAAAGAAGTTGAGGTATACGTAGATGACATGATTGTCAAGTCCAAGGAAAGAGAGGGACATATTGCGAACCTTCGCAAGTTCTTCGCAAGGCTACGAAAGTACAACATGAGGCTCAATCCTCAGAAATGCACATTCGGGGTAACATCTGGCAAACTCCTGGGATACGTTGTTAGCCAACGAGGTATAGAAATAGATCCTTCCAAAATCAAAGCTCTGATCAAAATGCCACAACCTCAAACATAAAAATAAGTCAGAGGATTCCTGGGAAAAGTGCAGTATATAAGTCGATTCATATCGAAACTTACGATGATTTGCGAGCCTATCTTCAAGAAACTCAAGAAAACAGACCACACCATGTGGGATGATGATTGTCAAAAGGCATTCGATCGAATCAAAGAGATATTGGCTAAACCACGAGTGCTCATGCCACCTCAACGAGATCAACCTCTTGGTTTGTATCTCACAAAAACCGAAACGGCCATGGGTGCCATGCTGGCTCAAACCGTAGGAAGTGAAGAAAGAGCTATCTACTATCTTAATAAGAAGTTCTTGGAGTACGAGTGCAAATACTCACAGCTCGAAAAGACATGCCTCGCTCTTGTGTGGGCAACGAAGAAACTACGCCATTACATGCTTAGCTACTCCGTCAAAATATACTCCAAAATGGATCCGGTCAAATACCTCTTCGAGAAACCCGTCCTCAACGGACGTCTAGCAAGATGGACCCCGATGCTCTCGAAATTCGACCTCAAATACGTACCACCGAAAGTTATAAAGGTCGCGCCGTCGTCGCAGAATTTTTCGCGAGAAAATCCTATCAATGACGCACAAACAATAGATACTTGGTCATTTCCGGACGAGGATATACTCCAAACAGATGTAGACTCCTGGGACTGTACTTTGATGGAGCATCGAATCAAGAGGATTCGGAATAGGAGTGTTGCTCATTTCTCCCGAAGGCGAGCATACACCAATTGCTGTCAAACTCGACTTCGAGGTGACAAACAATGCTGCAGAGTACGAAGCTTGTCTCATTGGACTACATGCGGCAGTGATCTTAGGCATTAAAAACCTCCGAGTACATGGGGATTCATCACTGATCATCAATCAAGTTACAGGATCTTGGAAAATCCGAAGCGAGAGCCTCGCACCATATCAGGCTAGAATAGACCAAGTCGCTCAATTCTTTGATCACGTAACCTACCTACACCTACCTCGGGAGGAAAATTAATTTGCAGACGCTCTTGCGAAACTTGCATCTTTGATCAATATGCCAGATCACATGGTGGAAATGCCTTTGTGCATCGAACGACGGTCAGAGCCGGCTTATGTCCACCAAATCACCGATGAAGAAGAGATCGCACAGGAACCCTGGTTCCAAGCAATCCTGAATTTTAAACTTAATGGTACCTATCCACCGGATATGGACAAGAGGGGGCAACGTGCTATACGCCTACTAGCTTCCCAATACGTTCTCATGCAAGGAGAGTTATACAAAAGAACACCTCTTGGTGTAGTCCTACGTTGCCTTGATCATTCACAGGCACGAAAGGTGATGGAAGAAGTCCACGATGGAGAATGCGGTCCTCACATAAGTGGGCCCATGATGGCAAAAAAAATCACACGTTTGGGATATTATTGGACCACAATGGAATCCGATTGCATCAAATACGTAAGACATTGCCATAATTGCCAAATCTTCGGGAATGTACAACATGTCCCTCCTTCATTGCTCTATACAATGACATCCCCTTGGCCATTTTCTGCATGGGGAATTGACATAATCGGGAAGATAACCCCCGCCGGAACAGGAGGTCACTGTTTCATTCTAGTAGCAATTGACTATTTCACCAAATGGGTAGAAGCGGCTTCCTACACTGGTCTTACAGCTAAAAAAGTGGCAAAGTTCATACAAAACAACATCATCTGTCGATATGGTTGCCCACATGAGATCATTAGCGATAACGGATCACATTTCCAAGCTGAGACCGAACAATTGCTAGCTAAATACAAGATTAAGCATCACCACTCTTCGCCATATAGACCACAGACTAACGGCGCGGTAGAGGCGGCAAACAAGAATGTTGTCACAATTCTCAAGAAAATGATTGACAACTATAGAGATTGGCCAAGCAAGATACCCTTTGCTTTGTGGGGGTATCGTACATCTGTCAGGACGCCCACTGGGGCTACTTCTTTCTATTTGACCTACGGCATGGAAGCTGTACAACCAGTCGAGCTAGAAATACCATCCTTGCGTATTTTACTCGAAAGTCAAATCCCGGAAGCCGATTGGAAGAGGGATAGATATGAAGAACTCATCCTCCTGGATGAACGTAGGCTACGCGCCTTGCATAATGTCCAAACATATCAAGCACGTATCAAACGAGCTTTCAACAAAAGGGTTAGGCCAAGGAACATCAAAGAAGGAGACTTAGTGCTCAAATCGGTTAGAGCTCTTCTACCTGTTGACCCACGGGGAAAATTCAAACCTAATTGGGCCGGACCATTTCTAGTCAAATCCATACTCCCAGGGGGTGCGGTTAGAATCACAGACCTAGATGGGAATGAGTTTTCAAACCCAACAAACCTTGACCAACTGAAACGATACTATGCCTAGAATGAGAACAAAAACGCGCCTCGCGTAACCCCACGTGTCGCTCTTGTGGCACTAAATAAACGGCCCCTGGCCAAGCTGAAATAAACTAATGTCACTGTGCTCTTGCATTTTGACAAATTCGTCATCCTCGTATCATCAAATAAACTAATATGCACCTTCAGAGTAAGCAAAAGCTCATGCTTATTTTCTACGTTCATTACAAGCTCTTGCTTAGGACAATTATTCTTTTACATTTACTCGAACTACGCGCAAGGGTTTGATTTCATTTTTTTAAGTGAATACGTAGGCAATCCTTCTCGGGATTCAACCCATCATATCTAAAATATAAATAGAAGGACATTTGCATTGCATTTTAAATTCGACAAGAATAATAAATAGAAAATCAC
This sequence comes from Silene latifolia, assembly GCF_048544455.1. Lineage (NCBI taxonomy): Eukaryota > Viridiplantae > Streptophyta > Magnoliopsida > Caryophyllales > Caryophyllaceae > Silene > Silene latifolia. The sequence continues at coordinate 83,086,720 of NC_133530.1, forward strand.
AACGGTTTCATAGCCATTTAACCTTTTTTATTTCATTCATTTGCTAATAATAATAGTAAGCTACATAATAGAAATAGAATAGGCTAAGATTCTAAAAACCCCACCTTTTTTTATTACAACAATAATAATAATAACAATAATAATCAAATAATAAATAAGGACTCGGGCTATTCCTCCATCTTCCCCTTGCCCTTGTCATTCTCATCATATTTCTTGTCGCGACCTCGAGCCGGACGCTCTTGTGCCACTTCAGACCTAATCACCAACGGTCTTTCTCGAGGCCTAGCTTTTCCATTCTGTCCAATCACCATTTCCGCGACAGGAGTAGTCTTTGGTTTCTTCGAAAGATGAACAACTTGAAACCCGGCTTCTTCTTCTCCCTCTGTCAGATGCTTCTCTTTCTCTTTCTCTACCTCGCGCACCTTGTAGTCAATGGGCTCGCGCTTCCTCAATTTCTCGCGCTCTTCCGGAGTAGTAGCCTTTCTCCATCTCAGATAAGAATCCGACACCCACAAAGCATTGGCGGAGAAACTCAAGAACCACATGTTTCTTTGGGCCCATTTAATGGCCCACTCTCTCCGGCTCTCTATAGTAAGCGCCATAGCAGTCTGCGGGACGGTGTCAAGCCTCGGGATCGTCTGTTTCAGCCCGACTTGTCTCATCAGCCTTTTCGGAAAGATGCACACCATAAACTCCAATCCAGGAATGCGCACAGACCTAGTGGGATCCAAAGAAGACACTCTAGTGACGGACTTGAGGTGCCACCACGGTACGACCCACCTAATCAACGGGCCATCGTCGCTCTTCAGCTTGTTCTTCCAGTAATCACAGACCCGAGTGAAGTCCACCATATACAACCTCGTCCTCATCGCAATCGAGCGGGCATGATAGGAAAGCGCATGAACTAGGGGCTCGATCAATCGGAGTCGTTCCATAAGCCAAACCTACCATAAGCGGGTATTAGACATAAAAAAAAAAAAAACAAAAAAAAACGAGAAACGAAAAAAAAAACGAAAAACAAAAAAAACGAGAAACTAAAAAAAAAAAGAAAAGAGAAGAGAGCAAAAAAACGAAAAAAAAAAGAGAAAAGATGTCTTTTACCTGCAAAATGACGGGACTCCCCAAATACGGTAGATCGCGGTTGGATTTCCTATTATCCAAGCCCAGAATAATCTCTCCTAAGCATAAGCAAGCTGGGCTCCTGCGCAGCTCCATCTGCTCAACAAGGCCCAAAAGACGGGGATCACCTCTCAAGTCTTCATCAACATGCCCTTGGAAGACATACACGTGCAACAAGCAAAAGCCAAATGCCCTCCGCCTAGCAACATGAGAAACGGTGGGGTCGGCCCTGTTGATGAATCGATCTATGAAGTCCAACATTCTCACACCCTTTGAGGTAACTAGGCGGTCCACCTCAAGTCTAGTCAATCCAAGCAAATCTCTAAATTTGCTCTTATACCCTTGCGAAGTAGAAGGAATGGCGGGCAAGTGTTCGGGATCCCATCCACCAATAGCAGCAATTTCTTCAGGAAATGGGCAAATATCACCTCCGGGGAACGCAAAAACATGGAAATTCGGGTCCCAATAGTCAAGGCAAGCATCCAAGAACGGTTTCACAACCTTGATGAGTTTTAAACTCAACAAAGACCCAAAATTATAAGCACCCATATCATGCTTCTCCATATTCGAAAATTCGTTGGTCCATTCCTTCAAGCGGATCTCCAAAGTATTCATGATGAAAAATTTTCTTTTGAGAATTTTATGTAAATAGACGAAGAAGAGACGGAAGAATTATGTGAATAAAGGCTCCATCCGCGCTTCTATTTATACTAATTTCTGTTTCCAAAAATCCGTCAGAACAGGACAGCTTGGGAACAGGCGCAGCACCTGCTGCGCCTCTCCAAAGGGACGCAGCTCATGCTGCGCCTCTTCCTCAGCTTCACTTCTGTGATTTTCCGCGTTGGATCTTTCCTAATTCCATGACGAATAATTTCCTATTCCTACGGGTTATTATTTTTGGTAAATACGTGAGAATTACCATGTTTCAAATTTCCTAATTTCGCGGGCACGCATTTCGAGGCGACATCGACATTTTCACCATTTTACCACACGTGCACATTTTCATTTTAGGAAATAAATTTCATTTTTTTTTAGGAAATATTTCCAATTCATCATTTTAGGAAATATTTTTTATTTTAACATGTATATATTAATTTTTTTTTTTAAATTCTTAATTTCATTTCTACATTTCTAACTTATAGATTTCCTTTTTTTCTTTTTTTAGGGGGTAACCCTCCCTACCGTCCGGTCATTTCCGGCAAAATTTTTGCATTTTTGCATTCTTTTGAGTCACTCGTTTTTGCGCTAATTGAGGCCATATGTATATATAAATGTATGCTTTGCGTGTTTTCTATGTAAATTTCGGCAGCATGACGGCGTAAACCGTCATCTACCAAACCTGTTCGAAACTAACCTGCAGATACAAGCAACACAACCCAGCAGCAAAGGCACTCAGGCCGTCGTATATACACCAAACGAAGGAAATGTACAAACTGGGGGCTTGAGCCCCAAACAAAGTCCAAAAATGCTCAAAATCAATGTCCAAATGTACAAAGTGCGACCAACAAACAAAAAACTACACAAAACTACTGCTGGGCACCCTCCAACTCTGCAACTCTCGCCGCAAGAACGGCGATCTCGGCGTCCCGAACCTCGAGCTCCCTCAACAAGCGAGCTGTCTCCTCTCGAGACTGGGTCAACTCTCGCTCCAGCTCACGGTCACCCTGTAAACAATAAATTGGCTCATGTCAATCGATTCAAGCAAAATCAAAAAATCGAAAATCAAAAAAGAACTAGGCGTAAGGTTCATACCTGACGACCTCGACCGCCGACAAGTGCCTCGACGGCAGTAGCTCGCAGCCGGTTGGCCACCCTCCACAACGCCACAAACCGAGATGGCGCAACCTGCATTTCCAAAGAGAAATTCTCAACAATTGAACAAACTCAATCAAATGTGTTCTTACACAAAAGTTATACAAGTTAGAGGCTCACCCTCCGAATCAGATGCTGCCAATCGTCCAGGCCAGCATCCGTCACAGCTACGTTGAAGTCACGCAGCTCGGAGATCGTCGTCCTCCCGGTCGCGTCAGTGTACTCGAGGGTCTCGGGGTACTCTGGGGGCTCGATGCCCGCCGCCTCGACCTCCTGCAAAGACAAATGGTTCTCATTAATCGATGATCTTTCATCATAATTCTCAAAATCAAATCAAGAGGAAGAATAAAAGATGCTCACCACTACCGCCGATCACGCCAACCTCCCGTAAAGGAACGCCGAGTAGTCCTCGCCAGGAAGAAGAAGGGCGTCACCAATGGCACCAGCCAAGTCCGCCTCCCTCTCAGCCTCAGAAGGCTCCCTAAACATCGTCCTGGGAGGATCGACGGGAACCGTCAACACGTCCCGAGAGCACTGACGAGCCAAGCGCTCGCCCAAGTACCACACATGACCCATCGACGTCCTCAAGAGCAGTCGGCTTGGGCTCCTGGGCCGAAGGACCTCAGCCACGAAAGGAGGCGCTCCAGCGTACTCCGCCCAAGGTCTGGGCACCCACTGTGACAAGATAAAACAAGGATCATTCCTACGATCAATTAAAAGCAAATATAAGAAGCACGAGTGAATATAAGTGAGATACTCACGCTGTCCAGCTGAAGAGCGTTCACGTCTCGCCGGTAGACGTTGTGAGAAGAACGCTTGCTCTTCGTCCGGCACATCACCCAATCCCTCACCACGGGATATGCCCTCTCCAGCGGCTCCGTCCTCTTGGGCGCGAGTCCCGGGAAGTAGGAGTACACCCACGCCTGTAAAGCAAAATACTCAATGACGATCTTTCGTAATTTGATAAAGAAAGAAATTAACTTTGGTCTAAAGGAAGGTTCATACCTCCAGCAGTAGTCCAGGCCCGACAGCACCAGGAGAAGTCCCATTCTCCATCAACTCCGGACGAACCATGGCCCTCATGAAGCGGATAAGGACCGCGAAACCAGCAGTGACCCAGTCCCAACGCCCTAGGGAACTCAGGTCATAAAGGAAGGGAAGAAGCTTCGTCGACAACCTCTCGCCCTTGTCTCCGAGGTAAATCGAAGACATAAACCACCAGAGCCACAAACGAGCCCTCTGCTCAGCTGTACAGGGAGGAGGAGCCGTCTCCCTCCCGTCAATCGTCACCAGCGCCGGGGTCTTCCCCGCAAAGTAGTCTCGAACGTAGGAACTGGGTATCAAACCCGGCACTTTAACAGCCTTCGGCGACAAGTTCCAGCCGATCAATCTCCTCGCCTCGGCCAAATCCGCCCTCACGGCAGTCTCCGGCCACTCCACCTCCTCGGTCCCGCACGGCAGACCAGAAATCATGCCGTAGTCCTCCAGAGTGACTCCCACCTCACCGAAAAGCATGTGAAACGTGGAAGTCGTATCCCAGAATCGGTCCAAGAAAGCGCGGACCAGGCTAAGGTTAGCCCGCAACTTCCACTTCCTTGTGTTCCCTCCATACGGATTTTCAAAAATTCGTTATGAATTCGTTATTTGTGGGCCCATCTTTGGTGCGCCTCTTCCCCGATGCTATTTTATTCTTTTGGTCCGTTTGACGATTTTCTTTCGTTCCGGCCCGCATTTCTAAGCCAGCAGCGGACTATCGCACGTTATTTATTCCTTCCAAGACCTTTTTCTTGTCGCAACGAGCATTTATTCCTCCACAGAATTCGACACACTTTCATTGTGTCTCCAGCGAGAGTAAGCGGATATACTTCCCTCTCATGACAAGAAGAATAATTCCCAATCATGTCTCCAGCGAGAGTAAGCGGACGTACTGTCCCTCTCAAGACGCGAGGATTAACATCTACCCAAGCAGATTTCCCCTCAGTAGTTCCCGCCTGTGTCCTGCTACTCGCAATTGTTTCTCGAAGAATACCCAAGCAGTTTTCTCCCAGCAGCTCCCGCCTGTGTCCTGCTACTCATAATATTTCGTGTTTCCCCGCGGAGTTCGACAAGGAGTCGTTCTCCAGAAGTTCCCAAAACCAATAGAGTTCCTATAACCAAGCTTTAGCTATCCCTTAAAGTTGAACTTATATTTGGCCTCCTTCCCCTTGATGCTTTTCTTTAGGGCCCCACACCCTAGCACCAATCCTTATGTATCTTTTAGGTCTCACCCTTAGCTCCTACGCTTAGCCTTCGCTCCTACGCACCTCCGGAAGCATCTCGAGAAGAAGTCTCAGGTAAGATCTCTTCTTATGGCTGGCGAGCCTCCTTACGTAGTCTAATGGACTTTAAACGACCCTCCCCCGATAGTCGACAGACTCTAAAATGTTCCCGACGACAGGTCCTTGGCTCAGACCCCTTGAGCCGCCTCGCGTCGCCATAGTCGTCAGGTTGTAATCTTCGATTGACCTGATGGCTATACTTTGACTTTCGCCTTGTCCAAGCCTCAGTCAAAGTGGGGGCTCTGTAGATACCTCATTTCTGCACCTCCCGCAAACCACCCGGTGATGATTGGACCGCATGTTTAATACGCGGAACGATTTGTGATAATTCGTAAGATTATCGTCAAGTGATTTCTCAAATATTAATGTCTACCTCTTAGTTGTCATCTACGTGCCGATACGGTCGTTTTGACAGTAATTAGAGTACATTCGGAGTCCGGGCCTAAAACCGTCTCCATTTTCTGATAACCATTAAATCCCGAGTCAGAATGTTCTGGAATGCTCCGGATATTTCTATTCCATATTTCATAAATTTTATCTTTTAGTAAACAATTTCCCGTAATATTCACATAAGATATTAAGGAAAACCGAATTATTTCCGTCCTACCATAACTCAAACACGGAAATCTTTCTTCCGCAAGAGGAAACCCCTTGGGAATGCAACGGGCGCGGCAGTCTTTGCGCCTCTTCCAAGAGACGCAGTGGCTGCTGCGCCTCTTCCCAGGCCCTTTTCTGCATATTTCTCGTATCTTTTTCATATCTTTCCGAGATTCACTTCCAAAGAGTCTCTGAAACCCTAATTCCTCGGCGTGATTAGTATAAATAGGAGACTTCGCTCCTCATATTTCTCACGCGAGTGTCCGCCCTTCTCTTCTCCCTTTGCATTCTAGACTTTGTTCTTACTTTTTGGCGTCTACGTGCTTGAACTTTCGACCACGTAAGCTCGGATCCTTCTGAGTACCAGCCTCCTCGTTTGCATGACCGACCAATTTGACCAACTACACATCAATCAACTTAATTAACTAAATCGTTTTCCTCTTACGAGGGCACTTTCTTTGCATTCGCGTCGAGCATCACTAATCGATATCTTAGTCCTTCTCGTTTCGTCAACATGTAAGTCTGAGGGTGTAATCTCTCTTTTATTTATTGTATTTACTTTTTTGTATCACAATTGTAAGGTTTATGTCGAAAATACCATTAAAACCGATTTCTAAAACCATGCTCTAAAACCTCCTTTTACGGATTTCCAGTAGATAACCGTCGAGAAAGGACGCAGCAACTGCTGCGCCTCTTCGTGAGGCTGCCGCAGTTCCTGCTTCCTTTCTTCTTCGTTCGTCCTCTGTTATTCGTCGAAATTCTTTTATTTGTTTCGTTGGTTTGTTAATTCTTCGTCATGATAGCATTAATTCACATGTATATTATAATCATCATCTTTAACATGTTTTAATTCGTCACAAATCCGACTTAAATCCCAAATAATCCAATATTTGCGGGTTTTCGTCATTAAATTCAATTCCGGGTTATAGAGATTTAATTTGTTCATATTGAGTTTCTGGAATTCGTCTTTGATATAGTTTTCATCTGTTATTTGTCATATTCATCGCATATTCGTCATTAATCCATCGTATCTATCTTAATTAATTGACTTAATTTGTTTGGCTTGTTAATATTTTTCACTCCTGTAATTAATCCATCCTATATTAATTCGTTTAATTCCGTCTCATTCATGTTTTACTGTTTTCACGACCCATTCGTATGTTAAATAACCCATTAATCACTTCTATCCGAGTAAATAATACCAATTGATCATTAAATCACCAATTAACATTAACGGCTTGCAATTACGGCTTCACGAAATTTAATCGCCAAGGAAGGACGCGCGCGTCATTGCGCCTATTCCAAAGGATGCGGCTCTGCTCTTTGCCGTTCTGGCCGAGTTCGTCCCCGAACTCCGTTTACGCTTGACCTAGCATAATTAGTTTACATATTAACTAACTATTAACCGTAATATCGCGCTAATTCCTGTTCGTTAATTTATTTGATTCTTTCTTTTGTTCTTTTATTCTTTTTCTCAAATTATCCGTTTTAAAGGTATTTTCGACATAAATCGCCTATTCCGTAGTAATTAATGTAATTTTCATTATTGTAATTTTCTTTACTGTATTTCTTTTATCATTTGTATGTTTTCACATGTAAATGAGCATTAAATCCAACTTCGACCCAATTACATGCTAAATTAATTGTTAACCGACTTAGTCTAATCTTCACATGTTAGGATTAAAACTTGGATGTTGCATTGCATGCATATAACCGACGATATATCAAGTACGAATAACTTCCCTAATCATTAGTAGAGGCCGCTATCGAGGCTGGCGGGATTAGGTGTTCGATCAAAAGAGCTTCCTAATACGTACCCTCACCCCTTACTCCAGATATCTGTGAACACCCGTGTTCATTGGCATCCACGAGAGTCATTCTAGACATAGAACGCTAAGGGTAACGATTGCTTAGTGTTCATGTCTCTACTTTGTGTCTTGACATGACACGAGGTATTCGAACGGTTCCAATTTCCCATAAAAATTGGTGGCGACTCCATACAAAAATGCAAACGCTTGTTTCTCTTTTCCTCCCAAGCGCCCCCGTGGACGGCCTGCTGTCCACACAACGTAGAAGGGGTCATATGGAGAGTAAAGTCCTATATGCCTAACGACGAAGAAGGGATTCATAGTTGTTTACCCTTATAAAGACTATTCTCAATTTCAGTTTTAGAGGATGATCCCATCAACTTTATTTTAATTCATTTTAAGTGAACTAATATCTAGCATGCGTGAATGAATAAACTAAGATGATGGCTTAAAATGTGTGACATCTGTATGTCTATGAAAACTAACATTCAATCTATATGAGTCAATTTTCATGCATATTAGGTGGTTTGGTTTAGGCGGAATATGATGCACTAACTATCAGGCAATGAAAATCAATAAGAATGGAAAAACGTAAAACAAAAATAAAGTCCTAGTGTGGCCTATCTACCAAAATGAACATAAATACAACTTTGGAATCCATCCTTGGACCCGAGAAGCTTGTCTTGATGTTCCATCTTGGTCCATGTAGCGGGAGTGAGCAATCCAATCTCCATCTTTAGTCTTCTCAAAATTACAATTTAAAAAATACATGATAAACCTATTTACATTCTAATTTCGAAACCATAATACTTAAAGAAAACCAAAAGGAGATACGAGATCTCAAAATTACATTAAAAATTATGTTTCCATCATTACGAAAACATAATTTAACTAAGGCCACACTAGGTATTACAAATTACAACCGATTGCAAAAATACGTAAATACACCATTCAACAAAACATTCAACTAAATAAAAATGCATCAACTAAAAATTAATCATTCAAGACATAATTCCTTAATTATGTAGAGTAATTTATCCAAACTAGCTATTTAAATGATCAAATTATGTGACAATTCCTCAATTACTCACAATAATTTTAATCTTAATACATATTAATCTTGTAATATGAATTAATCCAACATTATTTTAAACCTCTTTAAAATAACTAAGTATCTTTAATTTTGTGAACCTTTTCACAACAAACATCATACATTATAAATTTAATGTATAATTATTATTGGCCAAAAACTAACAAAAATATTTTATTTTTTTTATTAAAGCTCTCGGCAAATAAAAAAAACAGAATTTTTTTTTTCTCTTTTCAATGCTCACGGCATTGAGCATAACCAAAAAAAAAGATTCCCCTTTTTTTTCGGCAATTCCAAAAACAAAAAAAACAGCCCCCTTTTTTTTTCTTGGCTCACGGCATTCAGACAAAATAGAAAATAAACAGTTTTTTTTTTTCTTTTTGGCTCTCGGCATGAAAAACGAAAGGAAAAAAAAAACAGAATATCCCTTTCTCTTTTGGCTCGGCATTTTGCCCTAAAAAAACAAAAACCGTTTTTTTTTTATACTCGGCATAATGCCCTAAAACCAAAAAAAAATTAAAACAACTCATTTGTTATGAACAATTTTTTAAAGTTGCTATTATAACAAGATTGGCATAATCATCCTTTTAATTTAAACATATATTCAAACTAGATGATTCAATTTAACCTATTAAAATGAATATCTAAATCATGATTAAACCGATTATCACAATTGATTTGAACATTTGTTAAATTAACTTGTATGCCAAAAATATATAGCAAAAACAAATCATCAACAAACAAAAAACGATTTCCATTTACATTTCAATTTAATTTTCATTAAATCAAAACATCTACAAATTATCATATTATCATCTTAACTAATTAAAACAATAATATGAATGAATCAAAATGGAAATACAAACATCAAAAATAAAAAATAAAACTCGGCAGAAAACCTCACGGCCGAAAAAAAAAATTCGATTCTTCAAAATTTTTGTTTAAAATCATTTATGAAAATCATACAAAATAATTTCGTGGCCTATGCTCTGATACCACTTGTAGGAAATATCGGTATACCTCCCTTTTAATTATAAGGATTATAACGAAATTATGATTATGAAATTTCTAGTCATAAATGAAATTGCATAAACAAAAAGAATAAACCTTCGGTCCTAGCAAAATGGCCTAAGAACAATATCAAAATGATATTCTCCTAATTGTTGCACCCAAGATGCTCCGAGAAATGCCCCTCAAATTGCTAGAATGAGATCCCCAAAAGTTGTTAATTATTTTAGGGTTTATGTTTTTGTGTGATGAGAGGAAAAATTAGGTCAAAGAGGAATGAGAAAAATGATCCCCTAAATCCTTCTTAAAACCGTGTGGAATGGAGTGAATAAAGGGGAGATATTTTTCTTCCTTTTATTCCTCTTATTCGGTTTTTCCACCTACCAAAAATAAGGAGATTAAATCTTCTTATTTTGGTAGTATACAAAATGTATATAAAGTGTATTATTTATAAATTGTCATTTATTTTATTCCGTATTAATAAGCCTACACACAACAGCTTGCAATCGATTTATTAATGTCGGTCTGTAATAATTTATTATGACAATATCGTATATTATATACTTTAACTATAAATATCGCATATTTATAATTAGCTAATTAAATATAACCGATTACGTTTAATTACGAATTAAGATCTTAATTCGTTCAAGCTAACATTATATACATTAATTAAATATAACAGTTTATATTCAATTTACGAATTGACAGTTAATTCGTCTCAGCTAATATTATTTAATTGTATTAGATAATCGTCTCATCATCACTTTGACTAACTGTTTAGTCAAATACATGGACTAACCTTTTAGTCATATAAGGCATCAATGTGATTATATTTCCATAATCACATCTCTCAAACACATCCTTTAGGTGTGACTTTTAGGGACCAGTTGATCACCGCCATCAGTATGATAATAACGTCAAACTTTCTAGCAAGTCAACCGTTATTAGGTAATCGTTAATCAACTGATAAAATACTAAGTATACCTTTGTGAACCTATAAGAGATTTATAAATGTTATTACACTAATTGTAGAGGACACAAGCTCCAACACCCTTGACCCCTCGGAGAGACAACAATTTATCGACCTTTTGAACGAATACAAGGACGTATTCGCATGGTCCTACAAAGACATGCCTGGCATCGAAAGAGAGATTGCAGAGCACGGGATACCCATTAAGCCCGGAGCTAAACCCGTGTAGCAAAAGTTGCGTCGTATGCGCCTTGAGTGGGCCCTAAAAATCAAGGAAGAGGTAGACAAACAATTCAAAGCCGCATTCATCAAAGTTTCCGAATATTCTGACTGGGTGGCTAACATAGTCCCCGTGCCCAAGAAAGACGGGAGAATTCAGGTTTGCGTCGACTTCAGAGACCTAAACAAAGCAAGTCCAAAAGACGACTTCCCTCTGCCATATGTTGACATCCTTGTAGACAACACCGCCGAGCACGCCCTATTATCATTCATGGACGGGTATGCTAGGTACAACCAAATCAAAATGGATGAGGAAGACATGCACAAAACTGCATTCACTACACAGTGGGGTACGTATTGCTACACCATCATGCACTTTAGCCTAATCAACGCCGGAGCAACCTATAAAATAACCGCCACTATTCTCCTACACGACATGATGCACAAGGAAGTGGAGGTATACATCGATAACATGATCATCAAATCAAAAGAGCGAGACGGCCACATCAGCGCCCTTCAAAAATTCGTCGCTCGCCTTCGGTAATAAAAAATGAGACTAAATCCTCAGAAGTGTGCATTTGGGGTCACCTCCGAAAAACTCTTGGAACACGTCGTCAGCAAAAGAGGCATCGAAATCGATCCCAACAAAATCAAGGCTCTCCAACAAATTCCTCGGCCTAAGAACGAGAAGGAGATTCGAGGATTTCTCAGTCAAGTCCAATATATCAGCCGCTTCATAGCCAAACTCACTATGATTTGTGAACCTATTTTCAAGAAGCTCCGCGCCATCGATCACACCGATTGGGATGATGATTGTCAGAAAGCTTTTGACAAGATAAAGGAAATCCTATCCAAACCTCTTGTCCTTATGCCACCTCGGCAATGTGAATTCCCTTATCTCTTACCCGATTGCAAACAAACACGACCATGGGAGCAATGCTAGCACAAACAGTCGACGATGAAGAACAAGCCATCTACTACATCAGCAAAAAATTCATCGAATACGAAACTAAGTACACCCAACTGGAGAAGACATGTCTAGCCCTGGTTTGGTCAACAAAGAAACTGCGGCATTACATGCCCAGCTACACAGTTCACATCTACTCTAAGATGGACCCCCGTCAAATACATCTTCGAAAAACCCGTGCTAAACGGAAGGTTCTCTAGGTTGACACTCATCCTATCCGATTTTGACCTCAAATTCGTACCCCTCAAGATTATCAAGGGACGTGAAGTCGCCGATTCCTTCGCAGAAAATCCCGTCAATGAGGATCCGACGACCGACACATGGTCACTCCCTGACGAAGACATCCTTTATGCCGACACCGACGCATAGGACCTATAATTCGACGGTGTATCAAACCTGAGAGGTTTCGGGGTAGGAATCCCTCTAATATCGCCAGAAGGGGGGCACGTTCTGATCTCAGTCAAACTAGACTTTGTCGTCACCAACAATGCCGCCGAATACGAAGCATGCCTCATCGGCCTACAAGCAGCCATAACACTTGGCATCAAAAGGTTAAGGGTCCACTGCGATTCCTCACTCATCATCAATCAAGTGTCCGGATCCTGGAAAATCCGAAGCGACGGCCCAGCACCATACCAAGCAAAAATTAACCAGGAGACCAAATTTTTCGACCAAATCGACTACTTCCACTTGCCCTGAGAAGAGAACCAATTTGTCGATGCCCTAGCAAAGCTTGCTGCGCTCGTCAACATACTTGATGACATGACATCCATGCCTTCGTGTGTCGAAAGAAGGAGCGCGTCAGGTCACTTCTACGCCATCAACAACGACGAGGAAAACCATGTCGAACCTTGGTACCAAGCCATCCTCAACTATAAAGCCAAAAACAAATTCCCTCCTGACTCTGATACAAGAGGACAAAGAGCCATCCGTTTACTTGCATCACAATTCGTGATAAACCAAGAGCAACTATACAAAAGAACACCCTAGGGGATCCCTCTCCTTTGCATTGATCACAACAAAGCCAAGAAAGTCACGGAAGAGGTCCACGACGGAGAATGTGGCCCTCACATGAGTGCAATGATGCTAGCCCGAAAAATCATGCAGTTAGGCTACTACTGAACCAACATGGAAGCCGATTGCAGAAACTTCGCACACATTGCCCCAACTGCTAAATCTTTGCCAACATACAACACATACCACCATCCCTTTTATAAACCATGACATCACCCTGGCCTTTCTCGACCTGGGTCTTCGACATCATCGCGAAAGTCAACCCGATAGGCACCAAAGGACATTAATTTGTCCTCGTCGCAATCGACTACTTCACCAAATGAGTAGAAGCACAATCCTATGCAGTCTTGACTGCCAAACAAGTGGCTAAGTTCATTCGTTTTTTTCACAAAATTCAAACGACGGAATTAAAAACCTTCATTTTCTTCACAAAAAAAAATATATAGCGAAATTCAAATTCACTATTTTCGAAAATTTCAAACGACGGAAATAAAAACCATCATTTTCTTTGCAAAAAAACAAAATAGCGAAACACAAATTCGTTATTTTCACAAAATTCAAATGACGAAATTAACAACCGTCATTTTCAAACAAAAAACCAAATAGTGAAATTCAAATTCGCTATTTCTCACAAATTTCAAATCCCACGATAATAACGGAATTAAAAACCGTTCAACTTCCAAACAAAATAGCAAATGGCGAAATTCAAATTCGCTATTTCCACAAATTCAGAGCGACGGGAACAAAAACCGTTACTTCTCTTCGAAATTCGAGATTACGAATAACGAGAATAGAGGCCGCCATCCACAAGAGCCAGGCTCAAACTACAAAAAGTCTATCTCTTTCCGGCACCGCGAACATCTCTCATAAACATCAAAATCCCCCTGCGGAACCCATGGAAACCTCCCCGCGGAGTCCACTAACAACAACAACCTCTTCTAATAAGCCCGATAAATCCGGCTATTTCCCGTAGTCGATTACTCAACCCTCAACCACGAGCAAGTCTCTACGCACCCTTCAACGACTGGTGAGTCTTTGCGCACCAACCCCTTGAAATAAGCATGATAAATTCGGCTATCTCCCGCAGTCGATTACTCGACGTTCAACGACTGGCAAGTCTCTACGCACCAACCTCTTGAAATAAGCCCAATAAATCCGGCTATTTTCCGCTGTCGATTACCCGACCTTTAACAACTAGCAAGTCTCTACACACCAACCTCTTGAAATAAGCGCGATAAATTAGGCTATTTCCCGCAGTCGATTACTCGACCCCCGATGGCTGGCGAGCCTTTACGCGCAAACAAGAAAAAATTCAAGGACATATCCCGAAGATGCCTCGGGTATGACTACTTCCTATGGCTGGCGAGCCTTTATACGTAGTCTAACGAACTTTAAACGACCCGCACTGGAAGTCGACAAACTCTAAATTGTTCCCAACGACAGGTCCTTAACTCGAATCTCCGAGTCGCCTCAACGTCGCCCTACATGACGGAAGGTCCTTGGCCCAAATCCTTTTGAGCTACCTCGACGTCGCTTTGGTCTCCAGGTTGTAATCTTCGATTAACCTGGGGGCTGTACTTTGACTTTCGCCCTGTCCAAGCATCAATCAAAGTGGGGGCACTGTAGATACCCAGTATCTGTTGAATCCCCAACAAACACCCGATGATTATCGGACTACAACATGTTTAGGAATCGCTACGTTTGATTGACAGTTTCGTATAACTATGCGTCGGAAAACTCAAAACGATTTCGAAAAGAAAATAATTTCAAAACATTTCAAAAATACCTGGAGTATTTTATGCACGACGACGGGGTCGCAATGACACTAACTAGAGTCAAAATAGACACCGGATCAAAAACCGACTCAAAATTCAAATCCCGACTCCGACGGGTCAAACCGAGTCAAACACAAAAAATAAACCTTCTAAATGCTTCCATGCTAAATATACACGGTATACTTGATGGTCAAGTACAACAATCATGACATACAAAACCTAGGATAGAACAAACCACAAATCCAAATGCGTGATAGTGATAAGACAACTTGAAGACCCGCGAACATGCTCGGGTCTCTTCAAGCAGCCCAGGTGGCCACGTCGCCTAAAACGCACACAACCACACAATCTTCTATAAATACCCCTCAAATACCACCATTTGAAGGGACGCGAGCGTCCGCCCCCTCCTTTCTCCCTTAAAATTCTAGACCTCAACTTCCCGAGTCAACAAACGACACGTATTTTCGACATACCGATTGAAAATACGAGCCTTACACATTTTTTGGTACCGTCACTGTGCATTAAATCAATTCTCTTACCACTTCGACCAACTACACCATCACTAACCAAATCAACACTCTTACTTTACAAAAACAGTTTTAAATCGAGTTTTTCGACTCAACAAGTTTCTACACTTTGTCGATTTCTCGTCAAGCAATCTAGCATGTAAGTATGAGGGTGCAATTAACCCTCTTCTTTCATGTTCTTTTATCTGTTTTTACGACTTTAACCTGCTAAAACATGCATAACATAATCCAAAATATGGATTGTTTGAGCCAACATTGAGTTTTGATCTGAAGTAGAAGCCCCTAGTCATAACTAGGTGGCTCGCGCCTCTTCTAGCACCCCAGATCACAGCTCAAATGTATTTGAGTTCATCTTTCCTTCATTTTCACTCGTTATTTGTAAACAGTTTTGCCATTTTAAATATTTCAAACCATTTTCACAACAAGCATTTTTAATCATAAATTATATTCACCCTTGGTTCCTAATATCATGACGGTTTAATCCGTGTGACTTGGTGATAATATTTGGTTAATTACATTTTAAAGGGTATTTTAAATCCTTCATTTCATTTGTTTACATTTGAAAAACAACCATATTAGTCATACATACATAATCATCCTTGGTTGTACATACCATATCGGTTTAGTCCGGGTACGATGATGAACTTTGACTAATTACAAAACAATGAACTAAATATAATTAGTTCATATCAAGCACTTTTTACACTCTAATTACAAAGCAATGAATTTAACATAATTAGTTCATATCAAACACTTTTTTGCATCTTTTCTTACAAAACTATTCATGTCAAGCTTGCAAAACCAAACCCGGCATCGAATATAGTAAACATAATGATAGTTATTCTGAGTCCCGTTCTTCACATTAGCACAAAAACGGTCTTAACGACCTTATCAACAAAACGAGTTTTGACACCCTTTTACTAACCATTTTCATAAACAATTTCAAAAGCATTTTAAACAACCAGGAGACACCCTTTAGGTCGTCGCCTGACTCGCGCCTAAACAGGCCCTCTGATTTCCAGTTTTCAAACCCGGACAGGCTCCCTTCCATCGCCCTATGGCTCGCGCCTCAATAGGCTGCCTGATGTTGTTTCTGTTTCCTTTCCAGCACTCGTCTAGTACGATCCCTACTTCAGTTAACCCGAATAAAGGACGGATCAAATTGATGGGTTCCCATTTTACAAAACACTTTTCTAAGACAAATGGATCACGTTATGCACCATAAACCTAACTCGGTAAATTGATGTTTAAATTTTTCTTGCATGCAAATCAACATTAAATCCAACTTGACATCAATTACTTGATATTTGGATAAACAACCGACTTAAAAAAATCTCAAATGTTAGGTTTAAACTTGTGGATGCGCATTCATGCATTTAACCCGTTTCATCAACTTTTACATTTAATCAACCAAGATCGATCAGTAGTGGCCGCTATCGCGAGCGGGATTGGGTGTCCGATTAAAGGGCTTCCCAATACGTACCCTCACCTCTTATTCAGAAACTTTGAATAGTGGACGACCTTATCCGGGTCGAACGACATTCATTCTAGCGATATGATGCTAAAGAGGGACGATTCCTTATTTTTAGTACCTATGTCAAGCACCGCTTTTTGCCTTGATTGACCTAGGTATAAATTGGATTTGAATGGTTTCCAAGCGTCCCATAATTTCTTGGTGGCGACTTCGAACATCTCTACATCGTTTTCAAGACCTTCATCGAGACGAAACCAGCCAATTTAAAACGATCCGGTCGAAAGCACCTATTACACCGTCGAGCGTGGCTTTTCAACTGCTACATGTCCATATATTGGCGTGCAGGTGGCCCATGTCCATAGACTATCAAATTTTGGTGCCGTTCCTGGGGAGAACTTAGACACCCATCACTAAGGAGACCAAACTATTAACGTAGGGAGATACCCTTTAAGTCGTCGCCTGACTCGCGCCTAAACAGGCCCTCTGATTTCCAGTTTTCAAACTTGGACAGGCTCCCTTGCATCGCCCTATGGCTCGCGCCTCAATAGGCTGCCTGATGCGGTTCCTATTTCCATTCCAACACTCGTCTAGGACGATCCTGACTTCGATTAGCCCGAATACAGGACGGCTCAGGTTGATGGTTTCACATTTTACAAAACACTTTTCTAAGACAAATGGATCACGTTATGAACCATAAACCTAACTCGGTAAATGGATGTTTAATTTCGATCTTGCATACAAATCAATATTAAATCCAACTTGACATCAATTACTTGATATTTGGATAAACAACTGTCTTAGCAAAATCTCACATGTTAGGTTTAAACTTGTGGATCTGCATTCATGCATTTAACCCGTTTTATCAACTTTTGCATTTATACAAACCAAGATCGATCAGTAGAGGCCGCTACCACGGGCGGGATTGGGTGTCTGATTAAAGGGATTCCAAATATGTACCCTCACCTCTTACTCAGAAACTTTGGATAGTGGACGACAGATACGTGCATTTTATATAGTCTTTATAAGCCTCTTTATGCACGTATTTTTATGCCATCCTCGTAGTTTTATGCTACGAAATGCCCCGAATATTCTACTTTGGTTTGTTTTGCTTTATTTGCAGGAATGGACCAGAAAGTAGCGGAATCAAGCCTTTTATCGTCCAGTTTGCTTGCATTTAGAGGATGAGTGGATTTGGAGCGAAAACGCTGCTGTCTTGGGACGTGTAAAGTCATTTCAGAAGCTAAATAAACAAGTCAAGGCTGAAACTAACGACTCAATGTTGCTGGCTGAGTCAAAGTCACTCGATCGAAGCCTTTATTGATCGATCGAGCACTTTTAGAGGATGAGAGGACCTCGATCGAGTGAAATCAGTGTTCGATCGAGATGTGCATTTTTGGAGTTCCTCGATCGAGTGGTCTGTTTACTCGATCGAGAGGTTTTACTATGAATCTGTTCGATCGAGTAGTTCTAAATTGCTCGATCGAGTGATTTGCTAATGGGCTTGGGCTGTTTTAGTTTTATTTCGTTTTCTAGGTTTAAATAAAATGTCTTTCCTATAAATAGGAAAGACGACATGAGGTTTTAGACACCACTTGATACTTTACATCATACATTACTTTTCTTCTTTTTACTGTTGAACGCTGCTTTTCTCTCTATTTTCCGGATCCTAATCTGTAATCTTGTGGACAGCGGGCCGCCCACGGGGCGCTTGGGTAGGAAAAGAGAAACAAGCGTTTGCATTTTTGTATGGAGTCGCCACCAATTTTTATGGGAAATTGGAACCGTTCGAATACCTCGTGTCATGTCAAGACACAAAGTAGAGACATGAACACTAAGCAATCGTTACCCTTAGCATTCTATGTCTAGAATGACTCTCGTGGATGCCAATGAACACGGGTGTTCACAGATATCTGGAGTAAGGGGTGAGGGTACGTATTAGGAAGCTCTTTTGATCGAACAACTAATCCCGCCCGCCTCGATAGCGGCCTCTACTAATGATTAGGGAAGTTATTCGTACTCGATATATCGTCGGCTATATGCATGCAATGCAACATCCAAGTTTTGATCCTAGCATGTGAGAATTAGACTAAGTCGGTGAACAATTAATTAGCAAACAATTGGGTCGAAGTAGGATTTAATGCTCATTTACATGTGAAAACATACAAACAATAAAGAAAATACAATAAATATGAATTACAATAATGAAAAATACATTAATTACAACGGAATAGGCGATTTATGTCGAAAATACCTTTAAAACGGATGTTTTGAGAAAAAGAAATAAAAGAAAGAAAAGAAAGAAATTAAACGAACAAATCAGCGTGATAATACGAATAATAGTTAATTATACGAAAGCTAATTAATTAGGTCAAGGCAGAAACGGAGTTCGGGACGAACTCGGCCCGAACAAAGCAGCAGAGCCGCGTCCTTTGAATAAGCGCGCGAGACGCGCGTCGTCTGCTCCTTGGCTCGATTAAGCCTGGTGTGAAGCCATAATTGCAAGCCGTTAATGTCGATTGGTAATTTTAACGATTAATTAAATTATTTACTCGGATGAAAGTGATTAATAAGTTATTTAACATATGAATGGGTCGTGAAAATAGTAAAACATGAGTGAGACGGGATTGAACGAATTAACACAAGATGGAATAATGACAGAAGTGAAAAATATTAATGAGTCAAACAAATTAATTCAATTGATTAGGTTAGATACGATGGATTAGTGACAAATATGCGATGAATACGTGAATGAACAGATGAAAACTATATCAAAGACGAATTCCAGAAACCCAATATGAACAAATTGAATCTCTATAACCCGGAATTGAATTTAATGACGAAAACTCGCAAATATTGGATTATTAGGGATTTGAATCGGATTTGTGATGATTAAAACATATTAATGATGAATAATAAATATACATGTGAAATGATAAACTATCATGATGAAGAATTAACACATAAACGAAACAAGAGAAATAAACTTGACGAATAACAGAGGACGAACGAAGAAGAAAGGAAGCAGGAACTGCGGCAGCCTCACGAAGAGGCGCAGCAGGAACTGCGCTCCTTCAAGAGGCGCAACGATTCTTTGCGTCCTTTCTCGACGGTTATCTACTGGAAATCCGTAAAAAGAGGTTTTAAAGCATGGTTTTAGAAATCGGTTTTAATTGGTATTTTCGACATAAACCTTACAATTGATGATACAAAAGATAAATACAATAAATAAATAAGGATTATACACCCGCAGACTTACATGTTGATGAAACGAGAAGGACTAAGATATCGATTAGTGATGCTCGATGCGAATGCAAAGAAAGTGCCCTCGTAAGAGGAAAACGATTAATTAATTAAGTTGATTATTGGTGTAGTTGGTCAAATTGGTCGGTCATGCAAACGGGGAGGCCGGTACCCGGAAGGATCCGAGCTTACGTGGTCGAAAGTTCAAGCACGTAGACGCCGAAAAGTAAGAACAAAGTCTAGAATGCAAAGGGAGAAGAGAAGGGCGGACACTCGCGTGAGAAATATGAGGAGCGAAGCTAAGGCTCCTATTTATACTAATCACGTGGAGGAATTTGGGTTTCAGAGACTCTTTGGAAGTGAATCTCGGAAATATATGAAAAAGATATGAGAAATACGCAGAAAAAGGCCTGGGAAGAGGCGCAGCAGCCCATCGTCGTCTCTTGGAAGAGGCGCGAAAGACTGCCGCGTCTGTTCCCAAGTGGTTTCCTCCTGCAGAAGAAAGATCTCCGTGTTTGAGTTATGGTAGGACGGAAATAATTCGATTTTCCTTAATATCTTATGTGAATATTACGGGAAATTGCTTACTAAAAGATAAAATTTATGAAATATGGAATAGAAATATCCGGAACATTCCAGAACATTCTGACTCGGGATTTAACGGTTATCAGAAAATGGAGACGGTTTTTGACCCGGACTCCGAATGTACTCTAATTACTGCCAAAACGACCGTATCGGGACGTAGATGACAACTAAGAGGTAGACATTAATTTTTGAGCAATCACTTGACGACAATCTTACGAACTGTCACAAATCGTTCCGCGTATTAAACATGCGGCCCAATCATCACCGGGTGGTTTGCGGGAGGTGCAGAAATGAGGTATCTACAAATCTTCTCTT